>NW_027137097.1:0-195999 GCF_040869045.1 Eurosta solidaginis | reverse complement strand
AAATGACCCTGACGGGATCCCGAAAACCATCCAGAAATGACTCTGAAGGGATCCCCAAATGATCCCGGAAAAGTCCACAAACCATCCAGAATTGATCTCTGAAGGTTCCGCAAATGATCCCGAAATAGTCCCGAAAGTCACGAAAAACTCAGACCCATCCCGAAAATCATGAAGAAATTATCCTGGAAGGGTCCCAAAATTACCCCGAAATAACTCCGACGGGATCCCGGAAAATGACCCTGACGGCATCCCGGACATATCCCGAAATCCATCCAGAAATGATCTTGGGAAGGTCCCAAAATGATCCCGGAATAGTCTCGGAAAAGTCCAGAAATTACCCTGACGGGTTCCCGGACGAATCCTGAAAGCCATCCTTAAATGATCCCGAAAAAGTCCCGAAATGACCCTGACGGGATCCCGACAGAATTCCGAAAACTTTCCAGAAATGATGCCGAAAGCGTCCGCAAATGATCCCGTATTAGTCGAGAAAAAGTCCCGAAATGACCCCGACGGGATCCCGGACGAATCCCGAAAATTATCCAGAAATGATGCCGGAAAGGTCCCCAGATGATCCCCTAATAGTCCCGAAATTACCCTGACGGGACCCCGAACGAATCCCAAAAACCATCCAGAAATGATGCCGAAAGGGTTCCCAAATGATCCCGTATTAGTCGCGAAAAATTCCCGAAATGACCCCGACTTGATCCCGGACGGATCCCGAAAACCATCCAGAAATGATGCCCAAATGATCTCGTATTAGTCGCGCAAAACTCCCGAAATGACCCCGACGGGATCTCGGACGGATCCCGAAAACCATCCAGAAATGATGCCGGAAAAGCCCCCAAATGATACCGAAAAAGTCCCCAAATGACCCTGACGAGATCCCGGACGGATCCCGAAAACCATCTAGAAATGATGCCGGAAGAGCCCCCAAATGATCCCGAAAAAGTCCCCAAATGACCCCGACGAGATCCCGGTCGGATCCCGAAAACCATCCAGAAATGATGCCGGAAGAGCCCCCAAATGATCCCGAAAAAGTCCCCAAATGACCCCGACGAGATCCCGGACGGATCCTGAAAACCATCCACAAATGGTGCCGAAAGGGTCTCCAAATGATCCCGTATTAGTCGCGAAAAGTCCCGAAATGACCCCGACGGGATGCCGGACGAATCCCGAAGACCATCCAGAAATGATGCCTAAAGAGACCCAAAATAACCCCGAAAAAGTCCCGTAATGATCCCGGAAACCATCAAGAATTTATCTCTCGAAGGTACGCAAATGATCCCGGAAAAGTCCCCAAATTACCCCGACGAGATCCCGGACGGATCCCGAAAACCATACAGAAATGTTGCCGAAAGGGTCCCCAAATGATCGCGAAATAGTCCCGAAATGATTCTGGAATAGTCCCGAAAAAGTTAGGAAATTACCCCGACGAGATCCCGAAAACTATACAGAAATGATCCCGGAAGGGTCCCAAAATTATCCCGAAATAGTCCCAAAAAAGTCCCGAAATTACCCCGGCGGGATCCCGGACCGATCCCGAAAACCATCCAGAAATGATCCCGGAAGGGTCTCGATATGACCCTTACGGGATTACAAATAAGGTGAAGCTAATTATAATACCATGTTAATAAGGCAGCAGGCGCATTGGAGCGAATGAAAAGTTACATAGAAACATACAGGTAAAGCTAATAAAAGCGTGCTAATAAAAACAATTGAAGGAGGGCGGATGGCGGGAGTAGAAGGAGAGGACCACTGATCGTTCCTCTAAAATTGTCTAGATCTCGATCTGTATGTGCCAGATACCAAAAGCTATTGATTTAGGAGAAAATTTATATTGAGTTATAACAATTTATAGATTTTACACCAGAGGGGGAGATAAAGGGAGGGGGGCGGAGGGTGTCACTGCTTACTTTGTAAGCCCTCGACTTATTTGACCCATTGAGTCTGTGATATTGGTGAAGGCCAATATACGTAAAGTTATAATGTGTAAAAATTATTAAAAAGTAATTGCTCGAAGGGGTCGTGGGACCCCCACCCCTCTTTCCATGTTCGAAAAAAATTTCGCTAGTAGACTATTGTCTGTGTCCCAAATTTCATCAAAATCCGTGTAGCCATTCTGGCGTGATTCAGTCGCAAACACGAAAAAATATAATAATTAAATTATAACTGTTCCTAGGGGGCGGGGACTACGCCCCTTTTGAAAAATATATAGCTAGTAGATCCTTCTAGACTATTGGCTATATGTGTGCAAAATTTCATCCAAATCGGTCCAGCCGTTCTTGCGTGATTGAGTCACAAAGACAAACGTCTGGACAAACATCCAAACATCCAAACTTTCCCATTTATAATATACTAGCCTTTACCCGCGGCCCCGTCCGCAAGGAGAAAATAAAATATATGTGCTATTCACGTTAGCCTGTTTATCAAGTTGTCTGTTTAAAAATTTTTTCTGTCAATGTATTTTATTTTTTAATACAGTAAAAAAAAAGAACTAACTGAGCTGATGGGCACGCTTACATGAATAGTACAATACACTTTTTTCGAATTAAAAAAAATACATTTTGTTTCTAAGTTAAATTAATTGATATGACAGGGGTGAAAGAATTACTACTCATAGAACAAAGGAGTGAAACTACAATTAGCTAAAACCAAAAAGAAGTTTTTAAATAAAAGCAGTGTTGCTTTTTCGGGTATTTAGTTGGTTAAAATATTACAAAAATTTTAATTATAGTTGTAATAGTTCGTTACAGGATTCATTTAAAAATAGAACGAAAAAGCTGTGATATATTAAAGATAAAACATACCGAATTTTAATTACGAATAATTTGCCGTAAATCCACGGCCATGTGTGCTGAATTACCGGTTTCGAAGAGACCTAAAATGATCCCGGAAGTGTCCCTAAATGACACCATATAGTCACGAAATGATGCCGACGGGATCCTGGACAAATCTCGAAAACTATCCAGAAATGATGCCGGAAGGGTCCCAAAATAATCCCGAAGTAGTCACGAAAAGTCCCGAAATGACCCTGACGGGATCCCGGACTGATCCCGAAAACCATCTAGAAATGAAGCCGGAAGGTACCCCCAATGATACCGAAATAGTCCCGAAATGACCCTGACGGGATCCCGGACGGATCCCGAAAACCATCTAGAAATGAAGCCGGAAGGTACCCCAAATGATCCCGAAATGACCCTGACGGGATCCCGAAAACCATATAGCAATGATGCCGGAAGGTACCCCAAATGATCCCAAAATAGTCGCGAAATGACCCCGACGGGATCCCGGACGGATAGCGAAAACCATCCAGAAATGGTGCCGAAAGCGTCCCCAAATGATCCCGTATTAGTCGAGAAAGTCCCGAAATGACCCCGACGGGTTCCCGGACGGATCCCGGAAAGCACCAGATATGATGCCGAAAGGGTCCCCAAATGATCCCGTATAAGTCGAGAAAAAGTCCCGAAATGACCAAGACGGGATTCCGGACTGATCCCGAAAACCATCTAGAAATGAAGCCGGAAGGTACCCCAAATGATACCGAAATAGTCCCGAAATGACCCTGACGGGATCCCGGACGGATCCCGAAAACCATCTAGAAATGAAGCCGGAAGGTACCCCAAATGATCCCGAAATGGTCCCGAAATGACCCTGACGGGATCCCGAAAACCATATAGCAATGATGCCGGAAGGTACCCCAAATGATCCCAAAATAGTCGCGAAATGACCCCGACGGGATCCCGGACGGATACCGAAGACCATCCAGAAATGGTGCCGAAAGCGTCCCCAAATGATCCCGTATTAGTCGAGAAAAAGTCCCGAAATGACCCCGACGGGTTCCCGGACGGATCCCGGAAAGCATCCAGATATGATGCCGAAAGGGTCCCCAAATGACCCCGTATAAGTCGAGAAAAAGTCCCGAAATGACCAAGACGGGATCCCGGACTGATCCCGAAAACCATCTAGAAATGAAGCCGGAAGGTACCCCAAATGATACCGAAATAGTCCGGAAATGACCCTGACGGGATCCCGGACGGATCCCGAAAACCATCTAGAAATGAAGCCGGAAGGTACCCCAAATGATCCCGAAAAGGTCCCGAAATGACCCTGACGGGATCCCGAAAACCATATAGCAATGATGCCGGAAGCTACCCCAAATGATCCCGCATTATTAGAGAAAAAGTCCCGAAATTACCCCGACGGGATCCCGGACGGATCCAGAAAACTATCTAGAAATGAAGCCGGAAGGTACCCCAAATGATCCCGAAATAGTCCCGAAATTACCCTGACGGGATCCCGGACGGATCCCGAAAACCATCTAGCAATGAAGCCGGAAGCTACCCCAAATGATCCCGTATTAGTCGAGAAAAAGTCCCGAAATTACCCCGACGGGATCCCGGACGGATCAAGAACACCGTCTAGAAATGAAGCCGGAAGGTACCCGAAATGATCCCGAAAGCCATCTAGCAATGATGCCGGAAGCTACCCCAAATGATCCCGTATTAGTCGAGAAAAAGTCCAGAAATGACCCCGACGGGATCCCTGATGGATCCCGAAAACCATCTAGAAATGATGCCGGAAGGTACCTCAAATGAACCCGTATTAGTCGGGAAAAAGTCCCAAAATGACCCTGAAGGGATCCCGAACGGATCCCGAAAACCATACAGAAATTATGCCGAAAAGGTTCCCAAATGATCCCGTATTAGTCGAGAAAAAGTCCCGAAATGACCCCGACGGGATCCCGGACGGATCCCGAAAACCATCGAGAAATTATGCCGAAGGGGTCCCCAAATGATCCCGTATTAGTCGAGAAAGGGCCCCGAAATGACCCCGACGGGATCCGGACGGAACCCGAAAACCATCCAGAAATGATGCCGAAAGGGTCCTCAAATGATCCCGTATCAGTCGAGAAAAAGTCCAGAAATGATCCCGACGGGACCCGGACGGATCCCGAAAACCATCCTGAAATGATGCCGAAAGGGTCCCCAAATGATCCCGTCTTAGTCGAGAAAAAGTTCCGAAAAGACCCCGACGGGATCCCGGACGGATTCAGAAAACCATCTAGAAATGATGCCGGAAGGGTCCCCAAATGATCGCGAAATAGTCCCGAAAATGTCCCAAAATAATCCGGACGGATCCCGGAAACTATACACAAATGATCCCGGAAGGGTCCAAAATAATACCGGAATAGTTCCGAAAAAGTCCCGAAATGACCCCGGCGGGATCGCGGACGGATCCCGAAAACCATCCAGAAATTACCCCGGAAGGGTCTCGATATGACCCTAGCGGGATTACAAATAAGGTGAAGCTAATTATAAAACCGTGTTAATAAGGCAGCAGGTGCGTTGGAGCGAATGAAGAGTTACATAGAAACATACAGGTAAAGCTAATAAAAGCGTGCTAACAAAAGCAATTGGTGGAGGGCGGATATCAGGAGGAGAAGGAGAGGATCACTGATCGTTTTCCAAAATTGTCTAGATCTCGATCTGTATGTGCTAGATACCAAAAACTACTGACGGAGGGTGTCACTGCTCAATTTGTAAGCCCTCGACTTATTTGACCCCTTGAGTCTGTGATATTGGTGAAGGCCAGTATACGTAAAGTTATAATGTGTAAAAATTACTAAAAAGTAATTGCTCGAAGGGGTCGTGGGACCCCCACCCCTCTTTCCATGTTCGAAAAAAAATTCGCTAGTAGACTACTGTCTGTGTCCCAAATTTCATCAAAATCCGTGTAGCCATTCCGGCGTGTTTCAGTCGCAAAGGCGAAAAAATATAATAATTAAATTATAACTGTTCCTAGGGGGCGGGGACCACGCCCCTTTTGAAAAATATATAGCTAGTAGATCCTTCTAGACTATTGGCTATATGCGCGCAAAATTTCATCCAAATCGGTCCAGCCGTTCTTGCGTGATTGAGTCACAAAGACAAACGTCTGGACAAACATCCAAACATCCAAACTTTCCCATTTATAATATACTAGCCTTTACCCGCGGCCCCGTCCGCAAGGAGAAAATAAAATATATGTGCTATTCGCGTTAGCCTGTTTATCAAGTTGTCTGTTTAAAAATTTTTTCTGTCAATGTATTTTATTTTTTAATACAGTAAAAAAAAAAAAAAAACTAACTGAGCTGATGGGCACGCTTGCATGAATAGTACAATACACTTTTTTCGAATTAAAAAAAATACATTTTGTTTCTAAGTTAAATTAATTGATATGACAGGGGTGAAATAATTACTACTCATAGAACAAAGGAGTGAAACTACAATTAGCTAAAACCAAAAAGAAGTTTTTAAATAAAAGCAGTGTTGCTTTTTCGGGTATTTAGTTGGTTAAAATATTACAAAAATTTTAATTATAGTTGTAATAGTTCGTTACAGGATTCATTTAAAAATAGAACGAAAAAGCTGTGATATATTAAAGATAAAACATACCGAATTTTAATTACGAATAATTTGCCGTAAATCCACGGCCATGTGTGCTGAATTACCGGTTTCGAAGAGACCTAAAATGATCCCGGAAGTGTCCCTAAATGACACCAAATAGTCACGAAATGATGCCGACGGGATCCTGGACAAATCTCGAAAACTATCCAGAAATGATGCCGGAAGGGTCCCAAAATAATCCCGAAGTAGTCGCGAAAAGTCCCGAAATGACCCTGACGGGATCCCGGACGGATCCCGAAAACCATCCAGATTTGATTCCTGAACGGTCCGCAAGTGATCCCGAAAATCGGCCAGAAATTATCCCGGAGGAGTCCCAAAATGATTCCGAAATAGTAGTCACGAAAAAGGCCCGAAATGACCCTGACGGGATCCCGAAAACCATCCAGAAATGACTCTGAAGGGATCCCCAAATGATCCCGGAAAAGTCCACAAACCATCCAGAATTGATCTCTGAAGGTTCCGCAAATGATCCCGAAATAGTCCCGAAAGTCACGAAAAACTCAGACCCATCCCGAAAATCATGAAGAAATTATCCTGGAAGGGTCCCAAAATTACCCCGAAATAACTCCGACGGGATCCCGGACAGATCCCGAAAATCATCCAGAACTGAGCTCTGAAACGTCCGCAAATAATCCAGAAATAGTCCGGAAAAAGTCCCGAAAAAACTCCGTCGGGATCCCGGACAGATCCCGAAAATCCCCCAGAAATTTTGCCGGAGGGGTCCCAAAATGATTCCGAAATAGTCCCGAAAAAGTCCCGAAATGACCTTGAGGGGATCCCATACCGATACCGAAAACCATCCAGAATTGATCTCTAAAGGGTCCGCAATTTATCCCAGATAAAGTCGCGAAAAAAACTACGAATGGATCCCGAACAGATCCCGAAAATCATAGAGAAATTATCCCGGAAGGGTCCCAAAATGATCCCGAAATAGTCCCGAAAAGGCGCGAAATAACCCTGACGGGATCCCGGACGGATCCCGAAAACCACCCAGAAATGATCTTTAAGGGCAACTGACCCCGAAATAGTCGTGAAAGTCCCGAAATTACCCCGACGGGATCCCCAAAACCATGCAGAAATTATCCCTGAAGGATCCCCAAATGATCCAAGAACAGTCTCGAAATTCGCTGACATTTTCCCGAAAAAGTAAAAAAATAAACCCGACGGGATCTCGGACGGATCCCGAAAACGATCCAGAAATGATGCCGGAAGGGACCCCAAATGATCCCGAAAAATTCCCGAAATTCCCCCGATGGGATCGCGGACGGATCCAGGATCATCCAGAAATGATGCCGGTTGGTACCCCAAAATGATCCCGAAATAGGCCAGAAATGACCCCGTCAGGATCCCGGACGGATCCCCAAAAGTATACAGAAATGATGCTGGAAGGTGAAATGATCCCCTTAAAGAAAGATGAAAAATAAAATGATTCCCGACGGATCCCGGAAACTATCCAGAAATGATGCCGGAAAGGTTCCCAAGTTATCCCCAAATAGTCCCGAAATTACCCTGACGGTATCCCGGACGGATACCAAAAACCATCTAGAAAAGTGGCCGGAGGATACCCCAAATGATCCCGAAAAAGTCCTGAAATGATCCAGACGGGATCCCGGACGAATCCCGAAAACTATCCATCTAGGTACCCCAAATGATCCCGAAATAGTCCCGAAATTAACCCGCCGGGATCACGGGCGAATCCCGAAAAAGTCCTGAAATGACCCCGACGGGATCCCGTACGGATCCCGAAAATCATCCAGAAATGATGAAGGTAGGTACCCAAATGATCCCGAAATAGTCCCGAAATGATCCCGGACGGATCCCGAAAACCAACCAGAAATGATGCCGGTAGGTACCCCAAATAGTCCCGATATGACCCCGTCGGGATCCCGAACGGATCCCTAAAACTATCCAGAAATGATGCCGGAAAGGTCCCCAAATAACCCCCTAATAGTCCCGAAATTACGCCGACGGAATCCCGGACGGATCCGGAAACTATCCAGAAATGATGCCGGAGGAGACCCCAAATGATCCCGCTAAAGTCCCAAAAAGACCCCGACAGGATCCCGGACGGATGCCGTAAACCATCCAGAAATGATGCCGGTAGGTACCCCAAATGGTCCCGATATGACCCCGTCGGGATCCCGAACGGATCCCTAAAACTATCCAGAAATGATGCCGGAAGGGTCCCCAAATTATCCTGTATTAGTCGAGAAAAAGTTCCGAAATGACTCCAACGTGATCCCGGACGGATCCCGAAAACCATCTAGAAATGATGCCGGAAGAGACCCCAAATGATCCCGCAAAAGTCCGAAAATGACCTCAACAGGATCCCGGACGGATCCCGAAAACCATACAGAAATGATGCCGGAAGAGACCCCAAATGATCCCGCAAAAGTCTCAAAATGACCCCGACAGGATCCCGGACGGATCCTGTAAACCATCCAGAAATGATGCCTGAAGAGACCCCAAATGATCCCGCAAAAGTCCCAAAATGACCCCGACAGGATCCCGGACGGATCCCGAAAACCATCCAGAAATGATGCCGGGAGAGACCCCAAATGATCCCGCAAAAGTCCCAAAATGAGCCCGACAGGATCCCGGACGGATCCCGAAAACCATCCAGAAATGATGCCGGAACGGACCCCAAATGGTCCCAAAATGACACCGACGGGATCCCGGACAGATACCGAAAACCATCCAGAAATGATGCCGGCAGGTACCCCAAATTATCCCAAAATAGTCCCCGAAATGACCCTGACGGGATCGCGGACGGATTCCGAAAACCATCCAGAAATGATGCCGATAGGGTCCCCAAATGATCGTGTATTAGTCGAGAAAAAATTCCGAAATGACTCCGACGGGATCCCGGACGGATCCCGAAAACCATCTAGAATTGATACCGGAAGGTACCCCAAATGATGCCGAAATAGTCCCGAAATGACATCGACGGGATCCCGGACGGATCCCGAAAACCATCCAGAAATGATGTCGGAGGAGACCCCAAATGATCCCGCTAAAGTCCCAAAATGACCCCGACAGGATCCCGGACGGATCCCGTAAACCATCCAGAAATGATGCCGGAAGAGACCCCAAATGATCCCGCAAAAGTCCCAAAATGAGCCCGACAGGATCCCGGACGGATCCCGAAAACCATCCAGAAATGATGCCGGAATGGACCCCAAATGGTCCCAAAATGACACCGACGGGATCCCGGACAGATACCGAAAACCATCCAGAAATGATGCCGGCAGGTACCCCAAATTATCCCAAAATAGTCCCGAAATGACCCTGACGGGATCGCGGACGGATTCCGAAAACCATCCAGAAATGATGCCGGTAGGGTCCCCAAATGATCCTGTATTAGTCGAGAAAAAATTCCGAAATGACTCCGACGGGATCCCGGACGGATCCCGAAAACCATCTAGAATTGATACCGGAAGGTACCCCAAATGATGCCGAAATAGTCCCGAAATGACATCGACGGGATCCCGGACGGATCCCGAAAACCATCCAGAAATGATGCCGGAGGAGACCCCAAATGATCCCGCTAAAGTCCCAAAATGACCCCGACAGGGTCCCGGACGGATCCCGTAAACCATCCAGAAATGATGCCGGAAGAGACCCCAAATGATCCCGCAAAAGTCCCAAAATGACCCCGACAAGATCCCGGACGGATCCCGTAAACCATCCAGAAATGATGTCGGAAGAGACCCCAAATGATCCCGCAAAAGTCCCAAAATGACCCCGACAGGATCCCGGACGGATCCCGAAAACCATCCAGAAATGATGCCGGGAGAGACCCAAAATGATCCCGCATAAGTCCCAAAATGACCCCGACAGGATCCCGGACGGATCCCGTAAACCATCCAGAAATGATGCCGGAGGAGACCCCAAATGATCCCGCTAAAGTCCCAAAATGACCCCGACAGGGTCCCGGACGGATCCCGTAAACCATCCAGAAATGATGCCGGAAGAGACCCCAAATGATCCCGCAAAAGTCCCAAAATGACCCCCGACAGGATCCCGGACGGATCCCGTAAACCATCCAGAAATGATGCCGGAAGAGACTCCAAATGATCCCGCAAAAGTCCCAAAATGACCGCGACAGGATCCCGGACGGATCCCGTAAACCATCCAGAAATGATGCCGGAAGAGACCCCAAATGATCCCGCAAAAGTCCCAAAATGACCCCGACAGGATCCCGGACGGATCCCGTAAACCATCCAGAAATGATGCCGGAGGAGACCCCAAATGATCCCGCAATAGTCTCAAAATGACCCCGACAGGATCCCGGACGGATCCCGAAAACCATCCAGAAATGATGCTGGAAGAGACCCCAAATGATCCCGCAAAAGTCCCAAAATGACCCCGACAGGATCCCGGACGGATCCCGTAAACCATCCAGAAATGATGCCGGAAGAGACCCCAAATGATCCCGCAAAAGTCCCAAAATGACGCCGACGGGATCCCGGACGGTTCCCGTAAACCATCCAGAAATGATGCCGGAGGAGACCCCAAATGATCCCGCAAAAGTCTCAAAATGACCCCGACAGGATCCCGGACGGATCCCGAAAACCATCCAGAAATGATGCTGGAAGAGACCCCAAATGATCCCGCATAAGTCCCAAAATGACCCCGACAGGATCCCGGACGGATCCCGTAAACCATCCAGAAATGATGCCGGAAGAGACCCCAAATGATCCCGCAAGAGTCCCAAAATGACCCCGACAGGATCCCGGACGGATCCCGTAAACCATCCAGAAATGATGCCGGAGGAGACCCCAAATGATCCCGCAAAAGTCTCAAAATGACCCCGACAGGATCCCGGACGGATCCCGAAAACCATCCAGAAATGATGCTGGAAGAGACCTCAAATGATCCCGCAAAAGTCCCAAAATGACCCCGACAGGATCCCGGACGGATCCCGTAAACCATCCAGAAATAATGCCGGAAGAGACCCCAAATGATCCCGCAAAAGTCCCAAAATGACGCCGACGGGATCCCGGACGGATCCCGTAAACCATCCAGAAATGATGCCGGAAGAGACCCCAAATGATCCCGCAAAAGTCCCAAAATGACGCCGACGGGATCCCGGACGGATCCCTAAAACCATCCAGGAATGATTACGGAAAGGACCCAAACTGACCCCGAAAAAGTCCCGTAATGATCCCGGAAACCATCAAGAATTTATCTCTCGAAGGTACGCAAATAATCCCGAAAGTACCCCGACGGGATCCCGGACGGATCCCGAAAACCATCCAGAAATGATGCCGGAAGGGTCCCCAAATGATCGCGAAATAGTCCCGAAATGATTCCGGAATAGTCCCGAAAATGTCCCAAAATAACCCCGACGGGATCCCGGACGGATCCCGAAAACTATACAGAAATGATCCCGGAAGGGTCCCAAAATGATACCGAAATAGTCCCGAAAAAGTCCCGAAATTACCCCGGCGTAATCCCGGACCGATCCCGAAAACCATCCAGAAATGATCCCGGAGGGTCTCGATATGACCCTTACGGGATTACAAATAAGGTGAAGCTAATTATAAAACCATGTTAATAAGGCAGCAGGCGCATTGGAGTGAATAAAAAGTTACATAAAAATATACAGGTAAAGCTAATAAAAGCGTGCTAATAAAAACAATTGATGGAGGGCGGATGGCGGGAGTAGAGGAGAGGACCACTGATCGTTCCTCCAAAATTGTCTAGATCTCGTTCTGTATGTACCAGATACCAAAAACTATTGATTTAGGAGAAAATTTATATTGATTTATAACAATTTATAGATTTTACACCAGAGGGGGAGATAAAGGGGGGGGGGGGGGGGCGGAGGGTGTCACTGCTTACTTTGTAAGCCCTCGACTTATTTGACCCCTTGAGTCTGTGATATTGGTGAAGGCCAGTATACATAAAGTTATAATGTGTAAAAATTATTAAAAAATAATTTCTCGAAGGGGTCGTGGGACCCCCACCCCTCTTTCCATGTTCGAAAAAAATTTCGCTAGTAGACTACTGTCTGTGTCCCAAATTTCATCAAAATCCGTGTAGCCATTCTGGCGTGATTCAGTCGCAAAGACGAAAAAATATAATAATTAAATTATAACTGTTCCTAGGGGGCGGGGACCACGCCCCTTTTCAAAAATATATAGTTAGTAGATCCTTCTAGACTATTGGCTATATGTGTGAAAAATTTCATCCCAATCGGTCCAGCCGTTCTTGCGTGATTGAGTCACAAAGACAAACGTCTGGACAAACATCCAAACATCCAAACATCCAAACATCTTCACATCCAAACTTTGCCATTTATAATGTATATTAGACTAGCCTTTACCCGCGGCCCCGTCCGCAAGGAGAAAATAAAATATATGTGCTATTCGCGTTAGCCTGTTTATCAAGTTGTCTGTTTAAAAATTTTTTCTGTCAATGTATTTTATTTTTTAATACAGTAAAAAAACAAAAAAAAACTAACTGAGCTGATGGGCACGCTTGCATGAATAGTACAATACACTTTTTTCGAATTAAAAAAAAATACATTTTGTTTCTAAGTTAAATTAATTGATATGACAGGGGTGAAATAATTACTACTCATAGAACAAAGGAGTGAAACTACAATTAGCTAAAACCAAAAAGAAGTTTTTAAATAAAAGCAGTGTTGCTTTTTCGGGTATTTAGTTGGTTAAAATATTACAAAAATTTTAATTATAGTTGTAATAGTTCGTTACAGGATTCATTTAAAAATAGAACGAAAAAGCTGTGATATATTAAAGATAAAACATACCGAATTTTAATTACGAATAATTTGCCGTAAATCCACGGCCATGTGTGCTGAATTACCGGTTTCGAAGAGACCTAAAATGATCCCGGAAGTGTCCCTAAATGACACCAAATAGTCACGAAATGATGCCGACGGGATCCTGGACAAATCTCGAAAACTATCCAGAAATGATGCCGGAAGGGTCCCAAAATAATCCCGAAGTAGTCGCGAAAAGTCCCGAAATGACCCTGACGGGATCCCGGACGGATCCCGAAAACCATCCAGATTTGATTCCTGAACGGTCCGCAAGTGATCCCGAAAATCGCCCAGAAATTATCCCGGAGGAGTCCCAAAATGATTCCGAAATAGTAGTCACGAAAAAGGCCCGAAATGACCCTGACGGGATCCCGAAAACCATCCAGAAATGACTCTGAAGGGATCCCCAAATGATCCCGGAAAAGTCCACAAACCATCCAGAATTGATCTCTGAAGGTTTCGCAAATGATCCCGAAATAGTCCCGAAAGTCACGAAAAACTCAGACCCATCCCGAAAATCATGAAGAAATTATCCTGGAAGGGTCCCAAAATTACCCCGAAATAACTCCGACGGGATCCCGGACAGATCCCGAAAATCATCCAGAACTGAGCTCTGAAACGTCCGCAAATAATCCAGAAATAGTCCGGAAAAAGTCCCGAAAAAACTCCGTCGGGATCCCGGACAGATCCCGAAAATCCCCCAGAAATTTTGCCGGAGGGGTCCCAAAATGATTCCGAAATAGTCCCGAAAAAGTCCCGAAATGACCTTGAGGGGATCCCATACCGATACCGAAAACCATCCAGAATTGATCTCTAAAGGGTCCGCAATTTATCCCAGATAAAGTCGCGAAAAAACTACGAATGGATCCCGAACAGATCCCGAAAATCATAGAGAAATTATCCCGGAAGGGTCCCAAAATGATCCCGAAATAGTCCCGAAAAGGCGCGAAATAACCCTGACGGGATCCCGGACGGATCCCGAAAACCACCCAGAAATGATCTTTAAGGGCAACTGACCCCGAAATAGTCGTGAAAGTCCCGAAATTACCCCGACGGGATCCCCAAAACCATCCAGAAATTATCCCTGAAGGATCCCCAAATGATCCAAGAACAGTCTCGAAATTCGCTGACATTTTCCCGAAAAAGTAAAAAAATAAACCCGACGGGATCTCGGACGGATCCCGAAAACGATCCAGAAATGATGCCGGAAGGGACCCCAAATGATCCCGAAAAATTCCCGAAATTCCCCCGATGGGATCCCGGACGGATCCCGGATCATCCAGAAATGATGCCGGTTGGTACCCCAAAATGATCCCGAAATAGGCCAGAAATGACCCCGTCGGGATCCCGGACGGATCCCCAAAAGTATACAGAAATGATGCTGGAAGGTGAAATGATCCCCTTAAAGAAAGATGAAAAATAAAATGATTCCCGACGGATCCCGGAAACTATCCAGAAATGATGCCGGAAAGGTTCCCAAGTTATCCCCAAATAGTCCCGAAATTACCCTGACGGTATCCCGGACGGATACCAAAAACCATCTAGAAAAGTGGCCGGAGGATACCCCAAATGATCCCGAAAAAGTCCTGAAATGATCCAGACGGGATCCCGGACGAATCCCGAAAACTATCCATCTAGGTACCCCAAATGATCCCGAAATAGTCCCGAAATTAACCCGCCGGGATCACGGGCGAATCCCGAAAAAGTCCTGAAATGACCCCGACGGGATCCCGTACGGATCCCGAAAATCATCCAGAAATGATGAAGGTAGGTACCCAAATGATCCCGAAATAGTCCCGAAATGATCCCGGACGGATCCCGAAAACCAACCAGAAATGATGCCGGTAGGTACCCCAAATAGTCCCGATATGACCCCGTCGGGATCCCGAACGGATCCCTAAAACTATCCAGAAATGATGCCGGAAAGGTCCCCAAATAACCCCCTAATAGTCCCGAAATTACGCCGACGGAATCCCGGACGGATCCGGAAACTATCCAGAAATGATGCCGGAGGAGACCCCAAATGATCCCGCTAAAGTCCCAAAAAGACCCCGACAGGATCCCGGACGGATCCCGTAAACCATCCAGAAATGATGCCGGTAGGTACCCCAAATGGTCCCGATATGACCCCGTCGGGATCCCGAACGGATCCCTAAAACTATCCAGAAATGATGCCGAAAGGGTCCCCAAATTATCCTGTATTAGTCGAGAAAAAGTTCCGAAATGACTCCAACGTGATCCCGGACGGATCCCGAAAACCATCTAGAAATGATGCCGGAAGAGACCCCAAATGATCCCGCAAAAGTCCGAAAATGACCCCAACAGGATCCCGGACGGATCCCGAAAACCATACAGAAATGATGCCGGAAGAGACCCCAAATGATCCCGCAAAAGTCTCAAAATGACCCCGACAGGATCCCGGACGGATCCTGTAAACCATCCAGAAATGATGCCTGAAGAGACCCCAAATGATCCCGCAAAAGTCCCAAAATGACCCCGACAGGATCCCGGACGGATCCCGAAAACCATCCAGAAATGATGCCGGGAGAGACCCCAAATGATCCCGCAAAAGTCCCAAAATGAGCCCGACAGGATCCCGGACGGATCCCGAAAACCATCCAGAAATGATGCCGGAACGGACCCCAAATGGTCCCAAAATGACACCGACGGGATCCCGGACAGATACCGAAAACCATCCAGAAATGATGCCGGCAGGTACCCCAAATTATCCCAAAATAGTCCCGAAATGACCCTGACGGGATCGCGGACGGATTCCGAAAACCATCCAGAAATGATGCCGATAGGGTCCCCAAATGATCCTGTATTAGTCGAGAAAAAATTCCGAAATGACTCCGACGGGATCCCGGACGGATCCCGAAAACCATCTAGAATTGATACCGGAAGGTACCCCAAATGATGCCGAAATAGTCCCGAAATGACATCGACGGGATCCCGGACGGATCCCGAAAACCATCCAGAAATGATGCCGGAGGAGACCCCAAATGATCCCGCTAAAGTCCCAAAATGACCCCGACAGGATCCCGGACGGATCCCGTAAACCATCCAGAAATGATGCCGGAAGAGACCCCAAATGATCCCGCAAAAGCCCCAAAATGAGCCCGACAGGATCCCGGACGGATCCCGAAAACCATCCAGAAATGATGCCGGAATGGACCTCAAATGGTCCCAAAATGACACCGACGGGATCCCGGACAGATACCGAAAACCATCCAGAAATGATGCCGGCAGGTACCCCAAATTATCCCAAAATAGTCCCGAAATGACCCTGACGGGATCGCGGACGGATTCCGAAAACCATCCAGAAATGATGCCGATAGGGTCCCCAAATGATCCTGTATTAGTCGAGAAAAAATTCCGAAATGACTCCGACGGGATCCCGGACGGATCCCGAAAAACATCTAGAATTGATACCGGAAGGTACCCCAAATGATGCCGAAATAGTCCCGAAATGACATCGACGGGATCCCGGACGGATCCCGAAAACCATCCAGAAATGATGCCGGAGGAGACCCCAAATGATCCCGCTAAAGTCCCAAAATGACCCCGACAGGGTCCCGGACGGATCCCGTAAACCATCCAGAAATGATGCCGGAAGAGACCCCAAATGATCCCGCAAAATTCCCAAAATGACCCCGACAAGATCCCGGACGGATCCCGTAAACCATCCAGAAATGATGTCGGAAGAGACCCCAAATGATCCCGCAAAAGTCCCAAAATGACCCCGACAGGATCCCGGACGGATCCCGAAAACCATCCAGAAATGATGCCGGGAGAGACCCCAAATGATCCCGCATAAGTCCCAAAATGACCCCGACAGGATCCCGGACGGATCCCGTAAACCATCCAGAAATGATGCCGGAGGAGACCCCAAATGATCCCGCTAAAGTCCCAAAATGACCCCGACAGGGTCCCGGACGGATCCCGTAAACCATCCAGAAATGATGCCGGAAGAGACCCCAAATGATCCCGCAAAAGTCCCAAAATGACCCCGACAGGATCCCGGACGGATCCCGTAAACCATCCAGAAATGATGCCGGAAGAGACTCCAAATGATCCCGCAAAAGTCCCAAAATGACCGCGACAGGATCCCGGACGGATCCCGTAAACCATCCAGAAATGATGCCGGAAGAGACCCCAAATGATCCCGCAAAAGTCCCAAAATGACCCCGACAGGATCCCGGACGGATCCCGTAAACCATCCAGAAATGATGCCGGAGGAGACCCCAAATGATCCCGCAATAGTCTCAAAATGACCCCGACAGGATCCCGGACGGATCCCGAAAACCATCCAGAAATGATGCTGGAAGAGACCCCAAATGATCCCGCAAAAGTCCCAAAATGACCCCGACAGGATCCTGGACGGATCCCGTAAACCATCCAGAAATGATGCCGGAAGAGACCCCAAATGATCCCGCAAAAGTCCCAAAATGACGCCGACGGGATCCCGGACGGTTCCCGTAAACCATCCAGAAATGATGCCGGAGGAGACCCCAAATGATCCCGCAAAAGTCTCAAAATGACCCCGACAGGATCCCGGACGGATCCCGAAAACCATCCAGAAATGATGCTGGAAGAGACCCCAAATGATCCCGCAAAAGTCCCAAAATGACCCCGACAGGATCCCGGACGGATCCCGTAAACCATCCAGAAATGATGCCGGAAGAGACCCCAAATGATCCCGCAAAAGTCCCAAAATGACCCCGACAGGATCCCGGACGGATCCCGTAAACCATCCAGAAATGATGCCGGAGGAGACCCCAAATGATCCCGCAAAAGTCTCAAAATGACCCCGACAGGATCCCGGACGGATCCCGAAAACCATCCAGAAATGATGCTGGAAGAGACCTCAAATGATCCCGCAAAAGTCCCAAAATGACCCCGACAGGATCCCGGACGGATCCCGTAAACCATCCAGAAATAATGCCGGAAGAGACCCCAAATGATCCCGCAAAAGTCCCAAAATGACGCCGACGGGATCCCGGACGGATCCCGTAAACCATCCAGAAATGATGCCGGAAGAGACCCCAAATGATCCCGCAAAAGTCCCAAAATGACGCCGACGGGATCCCGGACGGATCCCTAAAACCATCCAGGAATGATTACGGAAAGGACCCAAACTGACCCCGAAAAAGTCCCGTAATGATCCCGGAAACCATCAAGAATTTATCTCTCGAAGGTACGCAAATAATCCCGAAAGTACCCCGACGGGATCCCGGACGGATCCCGAAAACCATCCAGAAATGATGCCGGAAGGGTCCCCAAATGATCGCGAAATAGTCCCGAAATGATTCCGGAATAGTCCCGAAAATGTCCCAAAATAACCCCGACGGGATCCCGGACGGATCCCGAAAACTATACAGAAATGATCCCGGAAGGGTCCCAAAATGATACCGAAATAGTCCC
The DNA here is from genome assembly GCF_040869045.1 of Eurosta solidaginis. Lineage (NCBI taxonomy): Eukaryota > Metazoa > Arthropoda > Insecta > Diptera > Tephritidae > Eurosta > Eurosta solidaginis. The sequence continues at coordinate 177,339 of NW_027137097.1, read as the reverse complement.
GAAAAAGTCCCGAAATTACCCCGGCGTAATCCCGGACCGATCCCGAAAACCATCCAGAAATGATCCCGGAGGGTCTCGATATGACCCTTACGGGATTACAAATAAGGTGAAGCTAATTATAAAACCATGTTAATAAGGCAGCAGGCGCATTGGAGTGAATAAAAAGTTACATAAAAATATACAGGTAAAGCTAATAAAAGCGTGCTAATAAAAACAATTGATGGAGGGCGGATGGCGGGAGTAGAGGAGAGGACCACTGATCGTTCCTCCAAAATTGTCTAGATCTCGTTCTGTATGTACCAGATACCAAAAACTATTGATTTAGGAGAAAATTTATATTGATTTATAACAATTTATAGATTTTACACCAGAGGGGGAGATAAAGGGGGGGGGGGGGGGGTCTGAGGGTGTCACTGCTTACTTTGTAAGCCCTCGACTTATTTGACCCCTTGAGTCTGTGATATTGGTGAAGGCCAGTATACATAAAGTTATAATGTGTAAAAATTATTAAAAAATAATTTCTCGAAGGGGTCGTGGGACCCCCACCCCTCTTTCCATGTTCGAAAAAAATTTCGCTAGTAGACTACTGTCTGTGTCCCAAATTTCATCAAAATCCGTGTAGCCATTCTGGCGTGATTCAGTCGCAAAGACGAAAAAATATAATAATTAAATTATAACTGTTCCTAGGGGGCGGGGACCACGCCCCTTTTCAAAAATATATAGTTAGTAGATCCTTCTAGACTATTGGCTATATGTGTGCAAAATTTCATCCAAATCGGTCCAGCCGTTCTTGCGTGATTGAGTCACAAAGACAAACGTCTGGACAAACATCCAAACATCCAAACATCCAAACATCTTCACATCCAAACTTTGCCATTTCCCATTTATAATATACTAGCCTTTACCCGCGGCCCCGTCCGCAAGGAGAAAATAAAATATATGTGCTATTCACGTTAGCCTGTTTATCAAGTTGTCTGTTTAAAAATTTTTTCTGTCAATGTATTTTATTTTTTAATACAGTAAAAAAAAAGAACTAACTGAGCTGATGGGCACGCTTACATGAATAGTACAATACACTTTTTTCGAATTAAAAAAAATACATTTTGTTTCTAAGTTAAATTAATTGATATGACAGGGGAGTTACTACTCATAGAACAAAGGAGTGAAACTACAATTAGCTAAAACCAAAAAGAAGTTTTTAAATAAAAGCAGTGTTGCTTTTTCGGGTATTTAGTTGGTTAAAATATTACAAAAATTTTAATTATAGTTGTAATAGTTCGTTACAGGATTCATTTAAAAATAGAACGAAAAAGCTGTGATATATTAAAGATAAAACATACCGAATTTTAATTACGAATAATTTGCCGTAAATCCACGGCCATGTGTGCTGAATTACCGGTTTCGAAGAGACCTAAAATGATCCCGGAAGTGTCCCTAAATGACACCAAATAGTCACGAAATGATGCCGACGGGATCCTGGACAAATCTCGAAAACTATCCAGAAATGATGCCGGAAGGGTCCCAAAATAATCCCGAAGTAGTCACGAAAAGTCCCGAAATGACCCTGACGGGATCCCGGACAGATCCCGAAAACCATCCAGATTTGATTCCTGAACGGTCCGCAAATGATCCCGATATAGTCCGAAAAAGTCCCGAAAAAACTCTGACGGGATCCCGGACAAATCCCGAAAATCGCCCAGAAATTATCCCGGAGGAGTCCCAAAATGATTCCGAAATAGTAGTCACGAAAAAGGCCCGAAATGACCCTGACGGGATCCCGAAAACCATCCAGAAATGACTCTGGAGGGATCCCCAAATGATCCCGGAAAAGTCCACAAACCATCCAGAATTGATTTCTGAAGGTTCCGCAAATGATCCCGAAATAGTCCCGAAAGTCACGAAAAACTCAGACCCATCCCGAAAATCATGAAGAAATTATCCTGGAAGGGTCCCAAAATTACCCCGAAATAACTCCGACGGGATCCCGGACAGATCCCGAAAATCATCCAGAACTGAGCTCTGAAACGTCCGCAAATAATCCAGAAATAGTCCGGAAAAAGTCCCGAAAAAACTCCGTCGGGATCCCGGACAGATCCCGAAAATCCCTCAGAAATTTTGCCGGAGGGGTCCCAAAATGATTCCGAAATAGTCCCGAAAAAGTCCCGAATTGACCTTGAGGGGATCCCAGACCGATACCGAAAACCATCCAGAATTGATCTCTAAAGGGTCCGCAATTTATCCCAGATAAAGTCGCGAAAAAACTACGAAGGGATCCCGAACAGATCCCGAAAATCATAGAGAAATTATCCCGGAAGGGTCCCAAAATGATCCCGAAATAGTCCCGAAAAGGCGCGAAATAACCCTGACGGGATCCCGGACGGATCCCGAAAACCACCCAGAAATGATCTTTAAGGGCAACTGACCCCGAAATAGTCGTGAAAGTCCCGAAATTACCCCGACGGGATCCCGAAAACCATCCAGAAATTATCCCTGAAGGTTCCCCAAATGATCCAAGAACAGTCTCGAAATTCGCTGACATTTTCCCGAAAAAGTAAAAAAATAAACCCGACGGGATCTCGAACGGATCCCGAAAACGATCCAGAAATGATGCCGGAAGGGACCACAAATGATCCCATAAAATTCCCGAAATTCCCCCGATGGGATCCCGGACGGATCCCGGATCATCCAGAAATGATGCCGGTTGGTACCCCAAAATGATCCCGAAATAGGCCAGAAATGACCCCGGGATCCCGGACTGATCCCCAAAAGTATACAGAAATGATGCTGGAAGGTGAAATGATCCCCTTAAAGAAAGATGAAAAATAAAATGATCCCCTTATAGTTCCGAAATGATCCTGACGGGATTCCCGACGGATCCCGGAAACTATCCAGAAATGATGCCGGAAAGGTTCCCAAGTTATCCCCAAATAGTCCCGAAATTACCCTGACGGTATCCCGGACGGATCACGAAAACCATCCGGAAATGATGGCGAAAGGGTCCCCAAATGATCCCGCATTAGTCGCGGGTTCCGAAATGACCCTGACGGGATCCCGGACGGATCCCGTAAACCATCCAGAAATGATGCCGGTAGGTACCCCAAATGGTCCCGATATGAGCCCGTTGGGATCCCGAACGGATCCCTAAAACTATCCAGAAATGATGCCGAAAGGGTCCCCAAATGATCCTGTATTAGTCGAGAAAAAGTTCCGAAATGACTCCGACGTGATCCCGGACGGATCCCGAAAACCATCTAGAAATGATGCCGGAAGAGATCCCAAATGATCCCGCAAAAGTCCCAAAATGACCCCAACAGGATCCCGGACGGATCCCGAAAACCATACAGAAATGATGCCGGAAGAGACGCCAAATGATCCCGCAAAAGTCTCAAAATGACCCCGACAGGATCCCGGACGGATCCTGTAAACCATCCAGAAATGATGCCCGAAGAGACCCCAAATGATCCCGCAAAAGTCCCAAAATGACCCCGACAGGATCCCGGACGGATCCCGAAAAACATCCAGAAATGATGCCGGGAGAGACCCCAAATGATCCCGCAAAAGTCCCAAAATGACCCCAACAGGATCCCGGACGGATCCCGAAAACCATACAGAAATGATGCCGGAAGAAACGCCAAATGATCCCGCAAAAGTCTCAAAATGACCCCGACAGGATCCCGGACGGATCCTGTAAACCATCCAGAAATGATGCCCGAAGAGACCCCAAATGATCCCGCAAAAGTCCCAAAATGACCCCGACAGGATCCCGGACGGATACCGAAAACCATTCAGAAATGATGCCGGCAGGTACCCCAAATTATCCCGAAATAGTCCCGAAATGACCCTGACGGGATCGCGGACGGATTCCGAAAACCATCCAGAAATGATGCCGATAGGGTCCCCAAATGATCCTGTATTAGTCGAGAAAAAATTCCGAAATGACTCCGACGGGATCCCGGACGGATCCCGAAAACCATCTAGAATTGATACCGGAAGGTACCCCAAATGATGCCGAAATAGTCCCGAAATGACATCGACGGGATCCCGGACGGATCCCGAAAACCATCCAGAAATGATGCCGGAGGAGACCCCAAATGATCCCGCTAAAGTCCCAAAATGACCCCGACAGGATCCCGGACGGATCCCGTAAACCATCCAGAAATGATGCCGGAAGAGACCCCAAATGATCCCGCAAAAATCCCAAAATGACCCCGACAGGATCCCGGACGGATCCCGTAAACCATACAGAAATGCCGCAAAAGTCCCAAAATGACGCCGACGGGATCCCGGACGGATCCCGTAAACCATCCAGAAATGATGCCGAAAGGTTCCCCAAATGATCCTGTATTAGTCGAGAAAAAGTTCCGAAATGACCCCGACGGGATCCCGGATGGATACCGAAAACCATCTAGAAATGATGCCGGAAGGTACCCCAAATGATGCCGTGATAGTCCCGAAATGACATCGACGGGATCCCGGACGGACCCCGAAAACCATCCAGAAATGATGCCGGAAGAGACCCCAAATGATCCCGCAAAAGTCCCAAAATAACCCCGACAGGATCCCAGACGGATCCCGAAAACCATCCAGAAATGATGCCGGAATGGACCCCAAATGGTCCCGAAATGACACCGACGGGATCCCGGACGGATCCCGAAAACCATCCAGAAATGATGCCGGAAGAGACCCCAAATGATCCCGCAAAAGTCCCAAAATGACCCCGACAGGATCCCGGACGGATACCGAAAACCATCCAGAAATGATGCCGGAATGGACCCCAAATGGTCCCGAAATGACACCGACGGGATCCCGGACGGATCCCGTAAACCATCCAGAAATGATGCCGGAAGATACCCCTAATGATCCCGAAATAGCCCCGAAATTGTCCCGACGGGATCCCGGACGGATCCCTAAAACCATCCAGGAATGATTACGGAAAGGACCCAAACTGACCCCGAAAAGGTCCCGTAATGATCCCGGAAACCATCAAGAATTTATCTCTCGAAGGTACGCAAATGATCCCGAAAGTACCCCGACGGGATCCCGGACGGATCCCGAAAACCATCCAGAAATGATGCCGGAAGGGTCCCCAAATGATCGCGAAATAGTCCCGAAATGATTCCGGAATAGTCCCGAAAATGTCCCAAAATAACCCCGACGGGATCCCGGACGGATCCCGAAAACTATACAGAAATGATCCCGGAAGGGTCCCAAAATGATCCCGAAATAGTCCCGAAAAAGCCCCGAAATTACCACAGCGTAATCCCGGACCGATCCCGAAAACCATCCAGAAATGATCCCGGAGGGTCTCGATATGACCCTTACGGGATTACAAATAAGGTGAAGCTAATTATAAAACCATGTTAATAAGGCAGCAGGCGCATTGGAGCGAATAAATAGTTACATAGAAACATACAGGTAAAGCTAATAAAAGCGTGCTAATAAAAACAATTGATGGAGGGCGGATGGCGGGAGTAGAGGAGAGGACCACTGATCGTTCCTCCAAAATTGTCTAGATCTCGTTCTGTATGTACCAGATACCAAAAACTATTGATTTAGGAGAAAATTTATATTGAGTTATAACAATTTATAGATTTTACACCAGAGGGGGAGATAAAAGAGGGGGCGGGCGGGCGGAGAGTGTCACTGCTTACTTTGTAAGCCCTCGACTTATTTGACCCCTTGAGTCTGTGATATTGGTGAAGGCCAGTATACGTAAAGTTATAATGTGTAAAAATTATGAAAAATAATTTCTCGAAGGAGTCGTAGGACCACCTCCCCTCTTTCCATGTTCGAAAAAAATTTCGCTAGTAGACTACTGTCTGTGTCCCAAATTTCATCAAAATCCGTGTAGCCATTCTGGCGTGATTCAGTCGCAAAGACGAAAAAATATAATAATTAAATTATAACTGTTCCTAGGGGGCGGGGACCACGCCCCGTTTGAAAAATATATAGCTAGTAGATCCTTCTAGACTATTGGCTATATGTGTGCAAAATTTCACCCAAATCGGTCCAGCCGTTCTTGCGTTATTGAGTCACAAAGACAAACGTCTGGACAAACATCCAAACATCCAAACATCCAAACATCTTAACATCCAAACATCCAAACATCTTAACATCCAAACTTTCCCATTTATAATATATATATATAGACTAGCCTTTACCCGCGGCCCCGTCCGCAAGGAGAAATTTAAATATATGGGCTATTCGCGTTAGCCTGCTTATCAAGTTATCTGTTTCAAATTTTGTTTTCTGTCTAATGCTTTTTATTTTTGTAATTGAGCAAAAAAAGAACTAAATGAGCTGATAACCTGATAGGATCCCAAATAATCCCGAAATTATCCAGAAAAAGCTACGAAATGACCCCCACGCTATCGCGGACGGATCCCGAAAACTATCAAGAAATGCCCCGGAAGGGTCTCCAAAAGTTCCCGGAATAGTCCCAAAAAACCCGAAATGACAACGACACGATTCTAGACGTATCCAGAGAACCACACAGAAATGATCCCTGAAGGTGTTCCAAAATGATCCCGAAAAGGTTCCGAAATTACCCTGACGGGCTCCCGGGCGGATCTCAAAAACCATCCAGAAAATATCCAGGAAGGGTCCTTAAATTATCCCGACATACTCCAGAAAAAGTTCCGAAATGGCTCCGAGGGGATCCAGGACGGATCGCGAAAACCATACAGAAATGATGCCGAAAGGGTTCCCAAATGATCCCGTATTAGCCGCGAAAAAGTCCCGAAATGACCCCGACCGGATCCCGAAAACCATCCAGAAATGATGCCGGAAGAGCCCCCAAATGATCCCGAAATAGTCCGGAAATGACCCAGATGGGATCCTGCACAGATCCAGAAATGATCCCGTAAGGGTCCAAAAACTATCCCGGAAAAGTAACAATCCCGAAAACCATCCAGAAATGATGCCGGAAGGGATCCCAAATGATTCCGAAAAAGTCCCGCAATGATTCCGACGGGATACCGAACGGATACCGAAAATCATCCAGAAGTGATGCCGGAAAGGTCCTCAAATGATCATCTAATAGTCCCTTAATGACCCTTAAGGGGTCCTGGACGGATCCCGTAAACCATCCAGAAATGATCCCAATATAGACCCGAAGAAGTCCCGAAATGACCCTGACGGGACCCCGAAAGGATCCCGAAAACTATCCAGAAATGATGCCGGAAAGGTCCTCAAATGATCTCCTAATAGTTCCGAAAAGACCCTGACGGGATCCCGAACGGATCCCAACAACTATCTAGAAATGATGCCGAAAGGGCCCGCAAATGATCCGGTATTAGTCGAGAAAAAGTCCCGAAATTACCCCGACGGGATGCCGGACGAATACCAAAAAACATTCAGAAATGATGCCGGAAGGGACCCCAAATGATCCGGAAAAAGTCCCGCAATTATTCCGACGGGATCCTGAACGGATACCTAAAACCATCCAGAAGTGATACCGGAAAGGTCCTCAAATGATCACCTAATAGTCCCAAAATGACCCTGACGGCATCCCGGACAGATCCCGAAATCCATCCAGAAATGATCTTGGGAAGGTCCCAAAATGATCCCGAAATAGTCTCGGAAAAGTCCAGAAATTACCCTGACGGGTTTCCGGACGAATCCTGAAAGCCATCCTTAAATGATCCGGAAAAAGTACCGAAATGACCCTGACGAGATCCCGAAAGGATTCCGAAAACTCTCCAGAAATGATACCGGAAAGGTACTCAAATTATCCCTTAATAGTCCCGAAATGACCGTGACGGGATCCCGAACGGATCCCGACAACTATCCAGAAATGATGCCGAAAGCGTCCGCAAATGATCCCGTATTAGTCGAGAAAAAGTCCCGAAATGACCCCGACGGGATCCCGGACGAATCCCAAAAACCATCCAGAAATGATGCCGGTAGGTATCCCAAATGATCCCGAAATAGTTCCGAAATAACCTCGTCGGCATCCCGGACGGATCCCGAGAATTATGCAGAAATGATGCCGGAAAGGTCCCCAGATGATCCCCTAATAGTCCCGAAATTACCCTGATGGGATCCCGAACGAATCCCAAAAACCATTCAGAAATGATGCCGAAAGGGTTCCCAAATGATCCCGTATTAGTCGCAAAAAAGTCCCGAAATGACCCCGACTTGATCCCGGACGGATCCCGAAAACCATCCAGAAATGATGCCGAAAGGGTTCCCAAATGATCTCGTATTAGTCGCGAAAAAGTCCCGAAATGACCCCACGGGATCCCGGACGGATCCCGAAAACCATCCAGAAATGATGCCGGAAGAGCCCCCAAATGATCCCGAAAAAGTCCCCAAATGACCCCGACGAGATCCCGGACGGATCCCGAAAACCATCCAGAAATGATGCCGAAAGGGTTCGCAAATGATCCCGTATTAGTCGCGAAAAAGTCCCGAAAAAAGTCCCCAAATTACCCCGACGAGATCCCGGACGGATCCTGAAAACCATCCAGAAATGATGCCGAAAGGGTCCCCAAATGATCCCGTATTAGTCGCGAAAAGTCCCGAAATGACCCCGACGGGATGCCGGAAGAATCCCGAAGACCATCCAGAAATGATGCCTAAAGAGACCCAAAATAACCCCGAAAAAGTCCCGTAATGATCCCGGAAACCATCAAGAATTTATCTCTCGAAGGTACGCAAATGATCCCGGAAAAGTCCCCAAATTACCCCGACGAGATCCCGGACGGATCCCGAAAACCATACAGAAATGTTGCCGGAAGGGTCCCCAAATGATCGCGAAATAGTCCCGAAATGATTCCGGAATAGTCCCGAAAAAGTTCCGAAATTACCCCGACGAGATCCCGAAAACTATACAGAAATGATTCCGGAAGGGTCCCAAAATTATCCCGAAATAGTCCCAAAAAATTTATTTATTTTTTTTTATTTATTTATAGTCCCAAAAAAGTCCCGAAATTACCCCGCGGGATCCCGGACCGATCCCGAAAACCATCCAGAAATGATCCCGGAAGGGTCTCGATATGACCCTTACGGGATTACAAATAAGGTGAAGCTAATTATAAAACCATGTTAATAAGGCAGCAGGCGCATTGGAGCGAATGAAAAGTTACATAGAAACATACAGGTAAAGCTAATAAAAGCGTGCTAATAAAAACAATTGATGGAGGGCGGATGGCGGGAGTAGAGGAGAGGACCACTGATCGTTCCTCTAAAATTGTCTAGATCTCGATCTGTATGTGCCAGATACCAAAAGCTATTGATTTAGGAGAAAATTTATATTGAGTTATAACAATTTATAGATTTTACACCACAGGGGCAGATAAAGGGAGGGGGGGGGGGGGGGGGGACGGAGAGTGTCACTGCTTACTTTGTAAGCCCTCGACTTATTTGACCCCTTGAGTCTGTGATATTGGTGAAGGCCAATATATGTAAAGTTATAATGTGTAAAAATTATTAAAAAGTAATTGCTCGAAGGGGTCGTGGGACCCCCACCCCTCTTTCCATGTTCGAAAAAAATTTCGCTAGTAGACTATTGTCTGTGCCCAAATTTCATCAAGATCCGTGTAGCCATTCTGGCGTGATTCAGTCGCAAACACGAAAAAATATAATAATTAAATTATAACTGTTCCTAGGGGGCGGGGACCACGCCCCTTTTGAAAAATATATAGCTAGTAGATCCTTCTAGACTATTGGCTATATGTGTGCAAAATTTCATCCAAATCGGTCCAGCCGTTCTTGCGTGATTGAGTCACAAAGACAAACGTCTGGACAAACATCCAAACATCCAAACTTTCCCATTTATAATATACTAGCCTTTACCCGCGGCCCCGTCCGCAAGGAGAAATTTAAATATATGGGCTATTCGCGTTAGCCTGCTTATCAAGATATCTGTTTCAAATTTTGTTTTCTGTCTAATGCTTTTTATTTTTGTAATTGAGTAAAAAAAGAACTAAATGAGCTGATAACCTGATAGGATCCCAAATAATCCCGAAATTATCCAGAAAAAGCTACGAAATGACCCCCACGCTATCGAGGACGGATCCCGAAAACCATCAAGAAATGCCCCGGAAGTGTCTCCAAAAGTTCCCGGAATAGTCCCAAAAAAACCCGAAATGACAACGACACGATTCTAGACGTATCCAGAGAACCACACAGAAATTATCCCGAAAAGTTTCCGAAATGACCCTGACGGGCTCCCGGGCGGATCTCAAAAACCATCCAGAAAATATCCAGGAAGGGTCCTTAAATTATCCCGACATACTCCAGAAAAAGTTCCGAAATGGCTCCGAGGGGATCCACGACGGATCGCGAAAACCATACAGAAATGATTCCGGAAGGATACCAAAATGATTCCGAAATAGACCGGAAATGACCCAGATGGGATCCCGCACAGATCCAGAAATGATCCCGGAAGGGTCCAAAAACTATCCCGGGAAAGTAACGAAAAATCCCGAAATGGCTCCTACGGCATCCCGGACGGATCCAGAAATGATCTCGGAAGGGTACCCAAATGATCCCAAAATGGTCCCGAAATGACCCTGATGGATCCGGCAAACCATCAAGAAATTATGCCGGAAGGGTCCCCAAATGATCCAAAAATAATACAGAAAAAGTTACGAAACGACCCCTAGAGGATCCCCAAATGATCACGTATTAGTCAAGAAAAAGTCCCGAAATGACCCCGACGGGATGCCGGATGAATCCCAAAAACCATTCAGAAATGATGCCGGAAGGGACCCCAAATGATCCCGAAAAAGTCCCGCAATTATTCCGACGGGATCCTGAACGGATACCGAAAACCATCCAGAAGTGATGCCGGAAAGGTCCTCAAATGATCACCTAATAGTCCCAAAATAACTCTGACGGCATCCCTGACAGATCCCGAAATCCATCCAGAAATGATCTTGGGAAGATCCCAAAATGATCCCGAAATAGTCTCGGAAAAGTCCAGAAATTACCCTGACGGGTTCCCGGACGAATATCCCGGACGAATCCCAAAAACCATCCAGAAATGATGCCGGTAGGTATCCCAAATGATCCCGAAATAGTCCCGAAATGACCTCGTCGGCATCCCGGACGGATTCCGAAAACCATCCAGAAATGATGCCGGAAGAGCCCCCAAATAATCCGGAAAAGGTCCCCAAATGACCCCGACGAGATCCCGGACGGATACCGAAAACCATCCAGAAATGATGCCGGTAGGTACCCCAAAAGATCCCGAAATAGTCCCGAAATTACCTCGTCGGCATCCCGGACGGATTCCGAAAACTATCCAGAAATGATGCCGGAAGAGCCCCCAAATAATCCGGAAAAGGTCCCCAAATGATCCCGACGAGATCCCGGACGGATCCCGAAAATTATCCAGAAATGATGCCGAAAGGGTCCCCAAATGATCCCGTATTAGTCGAGAAAAAGTCCCAAAATGACCCCGACGGTATCCCGGACGGATCCCGAAAACCATCCAGAAATGATGCCGGAAGAGCCCCCAAATGATCCCGAAAAAGTCCCCAAATGACCTCGACATACTCCAGAAAAAGTTCCGAAATGGCTCCGAGGAGATCCACGACGGATCTCGAAAACCATACAGAAATGATGCCGAAAGGGTTCCCAAATGATCCCGTATTAGTCGCGAAAAAGTCCCGAAATGACCCCGACCGGATCCCGAAAACCATCCAGAAATGATGCCGGAAGAGCCCCCAAATGATCCCGAAATAGTCCGGAAATGACCCAGATGGGATCCCGCACAGATCCAGAAATGATCCCGGAAGGGTCCAAAAACTATCCCGGAAAAGTAACAATCCCGAAAACCATCCAGAAATGATGCCGGAAGGGATCCCAAATGATTCCGAAAAAGTCCCGCAATGATTCCGACGGGATACCGAACGGATACCGAAAATCATCCAGAAGTGATGCCGGAAAGGTCCTCAAATGATCCCGTATTAGTCGAGAAAAAGTCCCAAAATGACCCCGACGGTATCCCGGACGGATCCCGAAAACCATCCAGAAATGATGCCGGAAGAGCCCCCAAATGATCCCGAAAAAGTCCCCAAATGACCTCGACATACTCCAGAAAAAGTTCCGAAATGGCTCCGAGGAGATCCACGACGGATCCCGAAAACCATCCAGAAATGATCCCGGAAGGGTCTCGATATGACCCTTACGGGATTACAAATAAGGTGAAGCTAATTATAAAACCATGTTAATAAGGCAGCAGGCGCATTGGAGCGAATGAAAAGTTACATAGAAACATACAGGTAAAGCTAATAAAAGCGTGCTAATAAAAACAATTGAAGGAGGGCGGATGGCGGGAGTAGAAGGAGAGGACCACTGATCCTTCCTCTAAAATTGTCTAGATCTCGATCTGTATGTGCCAGATACCAAAAGCTATTGATTTAGGATAAAATTTATATTGAGTTATAACAATTTATAGATTTTACACCAGAGGGGGAGATAAAGGGAGGGGGCGGAGGGTGTCACTGCTTACTTTGTAAGCCCTCGACTTATTTGACCCCTTGAGTCTGTGATATTGGTGAAGGCCAGTATACGTAAAGTTATAATGTGTAAAAATTATTAAAAAGTAATTGCTCGAAGGGGTCGTGGGACCCCCACCCCTCTTTCCATGTTCGAAAAAAATTTCGCTAGTAGACTATTGTCTGTGTCCCAAATTTCATCAAAATCCGTGTAGCCATTCTGGCGTGATTCAGTCGCAAAGACGAAAAAATATAATAATTAAATTATAACTGTTCCTAGTGGGCGGGGACCACGCCCCTTTTGAAAAATATATAGCTAGTAGATCCTTCTAGACTATTGGCTATATGTGTGCAAAATTTCACCCAAATCGGTCCAGCCGTTCTTGCGCGATTGAGTCACAAAGACAAACGTCTGGACAGACATCCAAACATCCAAACATCCAAACTTTCCCATTATTTATTAGATTAGATTAGATATATAGTATATATATTTTTGTTTGCGATTTCGGCCCCATTTTAACAGCTAGAAGCTTCAAATTTCACCAAATGCTTACGTATATAGCATATATTGTTGTCTGAAAAAATCATAGAGATCGGTGGTATATATACTATATACTTCATACAAACTGTAATTTTTGCCCCTTTCTTACGGATAGAAGCTTCAAAATTCATCAAGTTTCATCAAATAGCTGCGTTTACTTCATATATTTTTGAAATACGTGATTCGTAGTCGTAGTTTTTACATGCAGGCCACAAAAAACGTGAAGCTTTGCATCCTCAGACAAAGTACCTACCTATTTTTATACTCAGTTGAGCAGAGCTCACAGAGTATATTAACTTTGATTGGATAACGGTGGGTTGTACAGGTATAAAGGAATCGAGATAGATATAGACTTCCATATATTAAAATCATCAGTATCGAAAAAAAATTTGATTGAGCCATGTCCGTCCGTCCGTCCGTCCGTCTGTCCGTAAACACGGTAACTTGAGTAAATTTTGAGGTATCTTGATGAAATTTGGTATGTAGATTCCTGGGCACTTATCTCAGATCGCTATTTAAAATGAACGATATCGGACTATAACCACGCCCAGAAAATTTCAAAATGGGCCTGGCTCCGCCCATTTTCATTTAGTTTGTCTAGAATACTTTTAATTCCATAAGTCGAACAAAAATTTACCAATCCTCCTCAAATTTGGTAGGGGCATAGATTCTATGACGGTAACTGTTCTCTGTGAAAATGGGCGAAATCGGTGGAAGCCACGCCCAGTTTTTATACACAGTCCACCGTCTGTCCTTCCGCTCGGCCGTTAACACAATAACTTGAGCAAAAACCGATATATCTTTACTAAACTTAGCCCACGTACTTATCTGAACTCACTTTATCTTGGTATAAAAAATGACCGAAATCCGACCATAACCACGCCCACTTTATCGATATCGAAAATTACGAAAAATGAAAAAAATTCAATAATTCTATACCAAATACGAAAAAAGGGATGAAACATGGTAACTGGATTGGTTTATTGACGCAAAATATAACTTTGGAAAAAACTTTGTAAAATGGGTGTGAAACCTACAATATTAAGTAGAAGAAAATGAAAAAGTTCTACAAGGCGAACTCAACAGCCCTTGGAATCTTGGCAGGAATACTGTTAGTGGTATTGCATAAATAAATAAATTAGCAGTACCCGACAGATGATTTTCTGGATCACCTGGTCCACATTTTGGTCGATATCGCGAGAACGCCTTCACATATACATCTAAGGGCCACTCGCTTTTAAAACCCTCATTAATACCTTTAATTTGATATCCATATCGTACAAAAACATTCTAGAGTCACCCCTGGCCCACCCTAATGGCGATATCTCGAAAAGGCGTCCACCTATAGACCTAATGCCCACTCCCTCTTAAAATGCTTAGTAACACCTTTCGTTTGATACCCACATCGTACAAACATTCTAGTCACCCCTGGCCAACCCTAATGGCGATATCTCGAAAAGGCGTCCACCTATAGACCTAATGTCCACTCCCTCTTAAAATGCTCAGTAACACCTTTCGTTTGATACCCATATCGTACAAACATTCTAGAGTCACCCCTGGCCCACCCTAATGGCGATATCTCGAAAAGGCGCCCACCTATAGACCTAATGCCCACTCCTCTTCAAATGCTCAGTAACACCTTTCGTTTGATACCCATATCGTACAAACATTCTAGAGTCACCCCTGGCCACCCTAATGGCGATATCTCGAAAAGGCGTCCACCTATAGACCTAATACCCACTCCCTCTTAAAATGTTCAGTAACACCTTCCGTTTGATACCCATATCGTACAAACATTCTAGAGTCACCCTTGGTCCACCTTTATGGCGATATCTCGAAAAGGCGTCCACCTATAGAACTAAGGATTACTCCCTTTTAAAATACTCATTACCACCTTTCATTTGATATCCATATCGTACAAACACATTCTAGAGTCACCCCTGGCCCACCCTAATGTCGATATCTCGAAAAGGCGACCACCTATAGACCTAATGCCCACTCCCTCTTAAAATGCTCAGTACCACCTTCCGTTTGATACCCATATCGTACAAACATTCTAGAGTCACCCTTGGTCCACCTTTATGGCGATATCTCGAAAAGGCGTCCACCTATAGAACTAAGGATTACTCCCTTTTAAAATACTCATTACCACCTTTCATTTCATACCCATATCGTACAAACATATTCTAGAGTCACCCTGGCCCACCCTAATGGCGATATCTCGAAAAGGCGTCCACCTATAGACCTAATGCCCACTCCCTCTTAAAATGCTCAGCAACACCTTCCGTTTGATACCCATATCGTACAAACATTCTAGATTCACCCTTGGTCCACCTTTATGGCGATATCTCGAAAAGGCGTCCACCTATAGAACTAAGGATTACTCCCTTTTAAAATACTCATTACCACCTTTCATTTGATATCCATATCGTACAAACACATTCTAGAGTCACCCCTGGCCCACCCTAATGGCGATATCTCGAAAAGGCGACCACCTATAGACCTAATGCCCACTCCCTCTTAAAATGCTCAGTAACACCTTTCGTTTGATACCCATATCGTACAAACGTTATAGAGTCACCCCTGGCCCACCCTAATGGCGATATCTCGAAAAGGCGTCCACCTATAGAAGTAAGGAGTACTCCCTTTTAAAATACTCATTACCACCTTTCATTTGATACGCATATCGTACAAACATATTCTAGAGTCACCCCGGTCCACCTTTATGGCGATTTCTCGAAAAGGCGTTCACCTATAGAACTAAAGCTCATTCCCTTTTAAAATACTCATTACCACCTTTCATTTGATACCCATATCGTACAAACACATTCCAGAGTCACCCCTGGCCCACCCTAATGGCGATATCTCGAAAAGGCGACCACCTATAGACCTAATGCCCACTCCCTCTTAAAATGCTCAGTAACACCTTTCGTTTGATACCCATATCGTAAAAACATTATAGAGTCACCCCTGGCCCACCCTAATGGCGATATCTCGAAAAGGCGTCCACCTATAGAAGTAAGGAGTACTCCCTTTTAAAATACTCATTACCACCTTTCATTTGATACGCATATCGTACAAACACATTCTAGAGTAACCCCTGGCCCACCCTAATGACGATATCTCGAAAAGATGTCCACCTATAGACCTCATGCCCAATCCCTCTTAAAATGCTCAGTAACACCTTTCATTTGATTCCCATATCGTACAAAAACATTCTAGAGACACCCCTGGTCCACTTTTATGGCGATATCTCGAAAAGGCGTCACCTATAGAACTAAGGATTACTCCCTTTTAAAATACTCATTACCACCTTTCATTTCATACCCATATCGTACAAACATATTCTAGAGTCACCCTGGCCCACCCTAATGGCGATATCTCGAAAAGGCGTCCACCTATAGACCTAATGCCCACTCCCTCTTAAAATGCTCAGTAACACCTTCCGTTTGATACCCATATCGTACAAACATTCTAGAGTCACCCTTGGTCCACCTTTATGGCGATATCTCGAAAAGGCGTCTACCTATAGAACTAAGGATTACTCCCTTTTAAAATACTCATTACCATCTTTCATTTTATACCCATATCATACAAACACATTCTAGAATCACCCCTGGCCCACCCTAATGGCGACATTTCGAAAAGGCGTCCACCTATAGACCTAATGCCCACTCCCTCTTAAAATGCTCAGTAACACTTTTCGTTTGATACCCATATCGTACAAATATTCTAGAGTCACCCCTGGCCCACCCTAATGGCGATATCTCGAAAAGGCGTCCACCTATAGACCTAATGCCTACTCCCTCTTAAAATGCTCAGTAACACCTTTCATTTGATTCCCATATCGTACAAAAACATTCTAGAGACACCCCTGGTCCACCTTTATGGCGATATCTCGAAACGGCGTCCACCTAGGGAACTAAGGATCACTCCTTTTCAAAACACTCATTAACAGCTTTCATTTGATACCCATATCGTACAAACATATTCTAGAGTCACCCCGGTCGACCTTTATGGCGATTTCTCGAAAAGGCGTTCACCTATAGAACTAAAGCCCATTCCCTTTTAAAATACTCATTACCACCTTTCATTTGATACCCATATAGTACAAACACATTCTAGAGTCACCCCTGGTCCACCTTAATGGCGATATCCCTAAATGGCGTCCATCCCTAGAACTATGGTCTACTCTTTCTTAAAATACTCTTTAATACCTTCCATTTGATACACATGTCATACAACCACATTCCAGGGTTACCCTAGGTTCATTTTCCTACATGGTGATTTTCCTTATTTTGTCTCCATAGCTCTCAACTGAGTATGTAATAATCGGTTACACCCGAACTTAGCCTTCCTTACTTGTTTATTTTATATTTATCTTAAAAATCGTTTAGGTATGTAGATCTGTTCACTAGATGTTTCTTATCTTATACATCCGATTATTCGGAGATTACGAA
Organism: Eurosta solidaginis; assembly: GCF_040869045.1. Lineage (NCBI taxonomy): Eukaryota > Metazoa > Arthropoda > Insecta > Diptera > Tephritidae > Eurosta > Eurosta solidaginis. The sequence goes on along the minus strand of NW_027137097.1, from coordinate 159,889 downwards.
CGGGATAAGATTATTGTTCAGCCCCATTCATGAAAGGTATGAAGTTTTCGGCATAGCCGAAGACAGTTCCGTCCTTACTTGTTTATTTTATATTTATCTTAAAAATCGTTTAGATATGTTCAAATTTCACCAAATGTTTACGTGTATAGCATATATTGTTGTCTGAAAAAATCATAGAGAACGGTGGTATATATAATCTCATACAACCGATTGTTCAGATAAGAAACTTTGTGCAAATTCTTCCCCATTTTAACAGCTAGAAGCTTCAAATTTCAAAAAATGCTTACGTGAATAGTATATATTGTTGTCTGAAAAAATCATTGAGATCGGTGGTGTATATAGTATATATCTCATACAACCGATTGTTCAGATAAGAAACTTTGCCCAATTTCTTCCCCATTTTAACAGCTAGAAGCTTCAAATTTCACCAAATGCTTACATGTATAGTATATATTGTTGTCTTAAAAAATCATTGAGATCGGTGGTATATATAGTATATATCTCATACAACCGATTGTTCAGATAAGAAACTTTGCGCAATTTCTACCCCGTTTTAACAGCTATAAGCTTCAAATTTAACCAAATGCTTACGTATATAGCATATATTGTTGTCTGAAAAAATCATAGAGATCGGTGGTACATATATTATATACCCAATATAAACTGTATTTTTTGCCTCTTTTTTACGGCTAGAAGCTTCAAAATTCAAAACATTTCATCAAATATTTACGTTTACGTCATATATTGTTGAAATACGTGATTCGTAGTCATAGTTTTTACACGCAGACCACAAAAAACCTGAAACTTTGCATCCTCACACAAAGTACCTACCTATTTTTATACCTTTCATGAAAATGAAATGGTATATTAATTTCGTCACGAAAACCAAAATTGTAAGTCCTTAAAGGAAAATAGATAGACCCACCATTAAGTATACCGAAATAATCAGAATGAAGAGCTGAGTTGATTTAGCCATGTCCGTCTGTCTGTCTGTCCGTCTGTCTGTTTGTATGCAAACTAGCCCCTCAATTTTTGAGATATCTTGATAAAATTTTTTGAGCAGGTGTATTTGGGTATCCGATTAGACATTTGTCGGAACCGGCCGGATCGTACCACTATAGCATATATCCTCCATACAACCGATTTTTCAGAAAAAGAGGATTTTTGTAATATCTTACTCAATTTAACAGATTGAAGCTTCAAACTTCACCATATACTTTCATATATTGCACATATTGTTGCCTGAAAAAATTGATGAAATCGGTCGTATATATATTATATATCCCCCACAACCGATTGTTCAGATAAGAAACTTTTCGTAATTACTGCCCTATTTTAAGAGCTAGAGGCTTCAAATTTCAACGAATGCTTACGTATATAGCATATATTATTGTCTGAAAAAATCATACAGATCGGTGGTATATATAGTATATATATGGTGGTATATATAGTATATATATATATTTTCGCAATTTTAGTCCCCTTTTAACAGCTAGAAGCTTCAAATTTCACCGAACGCTTACGTATATGGCATATATTGTTGTCTGAAAAAATCATAGAGATCGGTTGTATATATAGTATATATCTCATACAACAGATTGTTCAGATAAGAAACTTTTCGCAATTTCTACCCCATTTTAACAGCTATAAGCTTCAAATTTCACCGATTGCTTACGTATATAGTATATATTGTTGTGTCAAAAAATCATAGAGATCGGTGATATATATAATATATATATGATGGTATATATAGTATATAAATAGTATATATATTTTTTTTTTTTGCGATTTCGGCCCCATTTTAACAGCTAGAAGCTTCAAATTTCACCAAATGCTTACGTGTATAGCATATATTGATGTCTGAAAAAATCATTGAGATCGGGTGTATACATAGTATATATCTCATACAACCGATTGTTCAGATAAGAAACTTTGCGCAATTTCTGCCCCGTTTTAACAGCTAGAAGCTTCAAATTTCACCAAATGCTTACGTATATAGCATATATTGTTGTCTGAAAAAATCATAGAGATCGGTGGTATATATATTATATACTTCATACAAACTGTCATTTTTGCCCCTTTTTTACGGATAGAAGCTTCAAAATTCATCAAGTTTCATCAAATAGCTACGTTTACTTCATATATTTTTGAAATAGGTGATTCGTAGTCGTAGTTTTTACATGCAGACCACAAAAAACGTGAAGCTTTGCATCCTCACACAAAGTACCTACCTATTTTTATACTCAGGTATCTTGATGAAATTTGGTATGTAGGTTCCTGGGCACTCATCTCAGATCGCTATTTAAAATGAACGATATCGGACAATAACCACGCCCACTTTTTCGATATCGAAAATTTAGAAAAATCGAAAAAGTGCGATAATTCCTTACCAAATACGGATAAAGCGATGAAACTTGGTAGGTGAGTTGAACTTATGACGCAGAATAGAAAACTAGTAAAATTTTGGACATTGGACTTGGCACCGCCCACTTTTTAAAGAAGGTAATTTAGAAGTTTTGCAAGCTGTAATTTAGCAGTCGTTGAAGATATCATGATGAAATTTGGCAGGAACGTTACACTTTTACTATATGCCTCTTTAATAAAAATTAGCAAAATCGGAGAACGACCACTTCCACTTTTAAAAAAATTTTTTTTTTAATTCAAATTTTAAAAGAAAAGTTAATATCTTTACAGTATATAAGTAAATTATGTCAACATTCAACTCCAGTAATGATAAGGTGCAACAAAATACAAAAATAAAAGAAAATTTTAAAATGGGCGTGGCTCTGCCCTTTTCCATTTAATTTGTCTAGGATACTTTTAATGCCATAAGTCGAACAAAAATTTACCAATCCTTGTGAAATTTGGTAGAGGCTTAGACTCTAGGACGATAACTGTTTTCTGTGAAAAAGGGCGAAATCGGTTGAAGCCACGCCCAGTTTTTATACACAGTCGACCGTCTTTCCTTCCGCTCGGCCGTTAACACGATAACTTGAGCAAAAATCGATATATCTTTACTAAACTCAGTTGACGTACTTATCTGAACTCACTTTGTATTGGTGTAAAAAATGGCCGAAATCCGACTATGACCACGCCCACTTTTTCGATATCGAAAATTACGAAAAATGCAAAAAATGCCATAATTATATACCAAATACGAAAAAAAGGGATGAAACATGTTAATTGTATTGGTCTATTGACGCAAGATATAACTTTAGAAAAAACTTGGTAAAATGGGTGTGACACCTACCATATTAAGTAGAAGAAAATGAAAAAGTTTTGCAGGGCGAAATCCAAAGCCCTTGGAATCTTGGAAGGAATACTGTTCGTGGTATTACATATATAAATAAATTAGCGGTACCCGACAGATGATGTTCTGGATCACCCTGGTCCACATTCTGGTCGATATCTCGAAAACGCCTTCACATATACAACTAAGGGCCACTCCCTTTAAAAACCCACATTAATACCTTTAATTTGATACCCATATCGTACAAACACATTCTAGAGTCACCCCTGGTCCACGTTTATGGCGATATCTCGAAAAGGCGTCCACATATAGAACTAAGGCCCACTCCTTTTTAAAATACTAATTAATACCTTTAATTTGATACCCATATCGTACAAACAAATTCTAGAGTCGCCCCTGGTCCACCTTTATGGCGATATTTCGAAAATGCGTCCACCTTAAGAACTAAGGCCCACGCCCTTTTAAAATACTCATTAACACGTTTCATTTGATACCCATATCGTACAAACAAATTCTAGAGTCACCCCTGGTCCACGTTTATGGCGACATCTGGAAAAGGCATCCACCTATAGAACTAAGGGCCACGCCCTTTTAAAATACTCATTAACACCTTTCAATTGATACCCATATAGTACAAACAAATTCTAGAGTCACCCCTGGTCCACCTTTATGTTGATATTTCGAAAAGGCGTCCACCTATAGAACTAAGGACCACGCCCTTTTAAAATACTCATTAACACCTTTCACTTGATACCCATATCGTACAAACAAATTCTAGAGTCACCCCTGGTCCACGTTTATGGCGATATCTCGAAAAGGCGTCCACCTATAGAACTAAGGCCCACGCCCTTTTAAAATACACATTAACACCTTTCATTTGATACCCATATTGTACAAACGCATTCTAGAGTCACCCCTGGTCTACTTTTATAACGATATTCCGAAAAGGCGTCCACCTATAGAACTAAGGCCCACTCCGTTTTAAAACACTTATTAACACCTTTCGTTTGATACCCATATTGTACAAACGCATTCTAAAGTCAAACCTGGTCCACTTTTACAACGATATTCCGAAAAGGCGTCCACATATAGAACTAAGGCCCACTCCCTTTCAAAATACTCATTAACACCTTTCATTTGATACCCATATAGTACAAACAAATTCTAGAGTCACCCCTGATCCATCTTTATGGCGATATCTCGAAACGGCGTCCATCTATAGAACTTAGGCCCACGCCATTTTAAAATACTCATTAATACCTTTCATTTGATACTCATATCGTACAAAATAAATTCTAGAGTCACCCCTGGTCCACCTTTATGGCGATATCTCGAAAATTCGTCCACCTATAGAACTAAGGCCCACTCCCTTTTAAAATTATCATTAACACATTTCATTTGGTACACCTTTATGGCGATATCCCTAAATGGCGTCCATCTATAGAACTATGGTCCACTTCCTCTTAAAATACTTTTTAATACCTTCCATTTGATACACATGTCATACAAACACATTCCAGGGTTACCCTAGGTTATTTTTACAACATGGTGATTTTCCCTTACTTTGTCTCCACAGCTCTCAACTGAGTATGTAATGTTCGGTTACACCAGAACTTAGCCTTCCTAACTTGTTTATTTTATATTTATCTTAAAAATCGTTTAGGTATGTAGGTCAGTTCACTAGATATTTCTTATCTAATTTTAAACTGATTTCATTTAAGGGATATAGTAGAAGGCAAAATATATCAATATATTTTTTCTGAGAATAAGAGCCTACCTGGTACACATATGTACCATCCGTACCCTGCAAAAATCGTTGGACCATGTGGTCCACTGGAGTACTTACCATTCTACTCCACTGTAATGCAGAGATGGACCAACTCATATTTCTACACGAACATGTTGTAAGCCGATCATTGCTCGTTTTTAATGATTGAAATCACTACACGATGTTTATTGGACTGTAGGTACTCCATGGATTACTCTGATGTAATGCGGAGCTGGAGTATATGGTCCGGTCCTAGGACATCGCAATGTTAATTGGACCATATTTTTTGTATGAATTGTGGTTAATTTTGGAGTACTCGGTTGGTCCATAGCGAGTACTCCATACATGAGTGCATGGAGTACTCGCGATTTTTGCAGGGTAGTTTATGTGATACATATATGACCCAGCAGGGCTGTCTGAACTATAACAAAATACAAACTAAACTGATGAACTCAAACAAATTTTTCATTATTTTGGTAACGATCTCGTGCTATTGCAGATGTTATTGACGGATTACCCAAAGAAGGATGTTTTGACAAATAATCCGCGATAGATGGAACTCTGTTGTAAGACGTAATAACCATGCATCCTAATATTACTTGTATTTCACCGCTATTGGTTCTTAGAAATTTTGGTTTTTTTTTTCCTCATTGATATCTAATATTTCGTTTGTGCACTGAGCAATGTGCATTAGCAAGGATTTCGGAAATAACTTTTCCAAATTTCCAAATTAGTCGCATTGCGATGTATCGATGTTGAACACCTTCGCGAAGTACTGACAATTTTCCTTGGTATGAATGATTCGTGGTTGTCAGACCATAAAGTAATACCAGTGTTTTCCTCAGGTATTTTTCAGGAGAAGAGTCATCATCGCTTTCGTCTCCAAATGCTACCTTCCCAAACTCTTCTGACGTAACTGAATGCACATCAATTGGGCTTGGTGTCTCGTAAACATCATCACTTCCATCTGAAAATTCACTCAAGCTTTCTTCACCAGTATTATTTTCAAATATTATTCGCTCAATTTCTTCCGGATTCATTGTGCACGAGTTTTCATTAAAAAAAAACATAAAAGTAAAAAGTAAAATACGGATGGTACATAAAGGTACCAAGAGCTAAATATTATAAAATTTCGGAAAATAAAAGTAATTTTTATACTTACTCTAATCAAAATATAGAGGAAATAAAATTTTCATTTATGAAAAACCACTTTCACGGATTATCTTCCATCACTTGAATCACTTTAAATAATAATACATCCAACTCCTTCAAGGATTGCGCAATAAATGCCATATTTTCAAAGCAGTTGACGTTGTTGCATATTGCTAAACGGAGAATTCCCATTCTTTTTAAATAGCTAAAAAAATTTAAAATACGGTTTGGTACGTTATTAACATATTTACAACACATAATTTGATTTAATGTAAATTTCACAAAACGGTGGTACACATGTTTACCAGTCGTAGCGAAAGGGTTAAGTAGACAAACGCTTTTTGACATTCTTCTGTCCAGTCGAAGGAAACATTCTTTTTGCAAAGCCTAGTTAATTTTCTTGGGTACTCTGCGAAATTCGGTACAAATCTTCTGTAATTGTTGCAGAACGCTACGAACCTTTTAACTTCATCTGCTGTTTTTGGTGTTGGGTAGTTTTGAACTGTTTCAAATTTGCTTGGGTCAGGTAGTATTCCCTTGCTTGTGCATTTATGTCCTAAATAAGTTACTTCTTCACTGAAAATAGGCATTTATCTGGATGTAATTTTAAATTGTATTTCCTACAAGCCGAGAAAACATCTTTTAAATTTTTCAGCATGTGTTTTTCTGAACACCCTAGTACAACTAAATCATCCATATAGAGAAATGCTTGGGATGGTTTGAGGCCCGCAGATGCTAGTGTGATCATTCTTTGGAATGAATTTGGTGCTACTTTTAATCCATAGGGTAGTCTTTTGAATATATATGTACCATTTTCTGCTGTGAATGAGGTTATATATCTAGAGTCTGGGTGTAATTATATTTGATGAAAACCTGACATAAGGTCAAGGCTTGAAAAATATTTTGCTCTTCCAAGTTGGTCTAAAATATCATCGATTCTTGGAAGTGGGAATTTGCCCGCTAATAGTTTTGTGTTTACTTGTCTGTAGTCAACTACCAGTCTCCATCTCTTTTCTGTATTACCTGGTAGTGATTTTTTAGGTACCAGTAAAATTGGACTGTTGTACTCTGATATTGAAGGTTCTATAATGTCTTATGCAATCAATTTATTAACCTGTTTACTTATTTCTCCTTTTTGTTTCTCGGGTAATCTATAGTTTTTTATATAGACTGGTGTGTCATCTTTCTTGTGTAGTTTTTGTTTATGAAAATTATTAGTGGAAATTGGTTCTGTTTGTAGTGCAAATATATCTATGAATTCTGTGCATAATGAAGTTAATTGTGAATTGACAAATTTTGGGTAATTTTTGGTTAATCTTTTTAATTTGTCTGTGTCATTACTCCGTTTATTGCGTATTTTTGTTTTAATTAAATTATAGTCATCTAAGTTTTCAGTATGTATTTTGTAATTTTGAATAGTTGTATTTTTATGTGTGGCGTTAATAATTCTGACGAAAGTTTGATCCTTATTTGTGATTGTGTTTGCTACAAAAATGCCTTCAGCCAGTTGTTGGTGGGATATGAAGATGGATTTATTATCAGTGTTTACTGCTACCTGCCTAATGACTTCAGATCTAGCAGGAATTGTAATTGTGTTAGCAGTTAGTTAGTTTGTTAGATACATTGTGATGGTTTGGGGAAAATCATATGGTCTTAGGATTAGTTTATCCTCTGTTTTGCCATAATCTAGAATACAATTATATTTCTTTATAAAATCCAAACCTATTATTCCATCGCACGGTATTGGAAAGTCGTCTTCTACCACGTGAAATTTATGATAAATTAGAAGGTCATCGCCTTTTAAATCAGCTTTGATTATGCCTAATGTACTGGTTGTACCTTGACCAATGCCCTTTAAGTCTGTTATTTGTTTTGTATTTATTTTTTCATGATTAGTTATTTGATTCTTTTTATAATTATGGAGAGATCTGCTCCAGTGTCTACTAAAAAATTTGAAATTGAGTTATTTAAACACGTTTTTGTAGATATATAAATATTTAAGTGTAGATTCAGTACAGATATTTTCCTATCTACTGATTTAAAGTGGAGCTTCCTGGTTTTCCCGCTTATTACAGCTACGTACATTACGTGTCTGATTGCGTGTTTGATTATAATATCTATTTTGGTTTTGCAATCTTCCTTGAGGATTATTGTTATTGTTAGTATTCGCTCTAAAGTTATTGTTATATCTTGGCTGTGGTCTAAATCTCCTACCTCAGTAACCTCCATAGCTGTTAACTTGGTAACCTCCACTTACTTCGGTATTGGTTTTGTTGACATATATTTAGAATTGTGTTCGAGCTGCCTATGATTTCCATGCAGCTGTTTGTGAGCTTTGAGATTGCGTCGTTCATTGCTGTGAACGTTCCCGCCTGCATAATCATTTTCACTTTTTCGTTTGAGCAGTTCTTACACATAGCTTTGACTGCTGTTTGGGTAGCATATCTCGTTGCCAAGTCTGGGTTTAATCCGTCCGAGATATAAGCTCCTTCCAATGACCTAGTTATCTTTTCTATTTCTGCGGTATACTGGTTTGCAGTTTTGCTGCGCTGTTGGATATTTAGTAGTTTTGCTGTCAAAACCTCTACTGATTCGCCTTTTATTTCTGTTCTCAATTTTAGTTTAATTTGTTCAATAGAAGTCTCGTTGCTAATAAAATTTCTTGCAGTGCCTTTTAGCTTGGTCTTTATCATGGTTATCGCTAAGGCTTCATGATTATCCTTGATTTGGTCTAAGATATCAAGGGCATCTAAGAAACTGTGCAAATTTTCAGGCTTGCCGTCAAACTCTAGCAGCACTGATGAGGCAGTTTTGATACATGCTACTACTGTTTGTGCCATTGTTACGTTTATAAGTGGGATATGTAGTGGTTTATGTTCTTCCACTGATGAATTTTGACTAGATTCGGTTAGAACTGAGCTAAAATCAACTTGAAGATTTTCCTCTATCGTAGTTGGTATGGGTATTTCTATGTTGTATCTTGCTAGTGAGGATACTAATTTGTCACGTACATGTGAAAATAATTGGTAAGCGTCGTTTTGATGTTCTTTAGTGAGTATATTATTTACCTTATTGATTACCTGTCCTATATTATTTAGGGCTTCTACGATTGTGTTTAAGTGTTTAATTGTAGTTTCTGGCTTTATCGTGGTATTTTTATTTATGCATTTATATGCCTTTTCCGCTTTAATTTTTTCTTCTGATAATTTGTCGTGAATTTCTTGCCATTTACTCATTTTATTTAAATAGTTTCCTTACCAAAGTCATAGCCAGATATTGCTATCATTATGCCTTGAGCTATTTTAGTCCACCTAGGCATTTTAATGAATTTTCCTAACCATTTTCTAAATTGGACAAAGAAAAAAAACATTTTTGTTTTTTGTTTTATTTTAGTTTATTTTCCTTAATTCTTGGATTTTATCTTTTAATTTAATCCTATCTTGTGTATTTGTTGTAACGTTCAAAATTTTGTAAGGTTCAGCTATTTCCTTTCTTTTTTTAAATTTTTTTACCTCCCCGCTTCCTTCTTTGGATTTTCGGGACAGGTCCTTTTGGTATTTCTTCTGTTTTATTTAATTTGTTCCTCCGCCGATACTCTTCTGTAGTGATCGGTATCGGACCTTGCTTATCTGCTTTATTTTTTAAAATTTTTTCTGAAATCTTTATAAAATCTTTGATTGTGTTTTCACACTTCTCAATTCTATGCAATTCCTCCTCTGTTGTTATCTCATTCATAACAAAAGAAATAACTGAAAATGTGTATATGTAACGAAAGTTAGCAGGGTATTCAAGAAGCCTTACGAAAACGCCTTAAGCATTCCAATTACGAACTTAAATTATTTTACTAATTCTTTTTTTTTTATCTATTTTTTTTATTTTAGCTGAACAAATTAATTTTTAATATTTTAACATTATAAATTTCAAGTATTCTCTTAATTTTTAATTAACATTCCTGATTTAAAAAAAAAAATTGCCTAAGCAAAAATAAAATTTTTGCTAATGGATAAGCGTCCCTAAGGCCGCTCAATTTATTCTAAGAATGTATATACTTAACATACGTAAAACTCGTTGCCAATCTTGTTGCTAGTCGTACTGCTCATCTGGTCCTGCTGATATGCTATTGTTGGTCTCTGGCCGTCAGTCAGATATTATATATATTTCACCCTTTTTTATGCGTGGTAATTGCGATATGCTGATTGCCATAAAGTATGCCCTTTGTTCTAGTATGTTGTCTTCTTTTGCCTTTGTTCGTTTTAAAATACAAATCGGTTGCCTTCAAGTTGACGTGGATCTTTGGTCTTCCATATCGCTCTGATGTGCTTCCAAAATTGTTTGGTGACTCAAATTTTGTGGCAGGATCTTTGAGATCTTCTTCGATATATTTTGCTTCAGACTGTCAGGATTTATGCTAATCAAATCCTTTTGGCATTGCTTGATCAGCAATTTTGCCTTAATTGTTGAACTGACATGATCTTCCTCCAGCTAATCCTGCTTTACGACAGGTTGTTCTGACCAGCTAGATCTTTAGCAGTTTTGCCAATTTTGATCTAGACTAGCAGGATCGCCATATAAAATGTATACTTTTAGATTTAGAAGAAAATGGTTTTTGTTGGCGCTAATGTTCAGCGCAGACATCAGATTGATTTTATTAACAAATGTTTTCCCTTTTATAGGAATTCTATTTACAATACTATTACAATATTTTTGTACAATACTTACATACTAAAAATAAATACATTCTATTTCTATATACATATTCATTACAATATTCTTATTACCTATCTATGTAATAATGTTTTGTCAGTCGCGCCGGCAAACTGACGTTGTCATTCAGTTATGTTTACGGGTTAAGCAACTGTAAATGGATATGGCTCCCCGGTGGGTTCAATGTAACTTAGTTATGCCGCTATGCGCAATTCGTGTGTTTTCGAAAGTGAAATTCATTTATTTATGCATTTCAAGTTAGAGCTATTCTGGCGTGAACGTAAGCACAAATATCTTGTAATGCGGTAATACCACAATAGTCATTAGGCGGACATCTATAATATCTTCTTTAGCCTCTGCCTTTGAACAGTGCTTGCATTCCAAACTACATGGTCTTCGTGACATTGCCTCATCATTTCCATGGGTACTACCTTTTCTATGCTCAATGGAAAAGTCATAGCCAATTGTCCTTCTGGATTACGGAACTGCAGAAGCCATCTCAACCCTGCGTGATCACTCTAACACTCTACACTCTACCACGTGAGCACTCTACCAATGCCAACAGCTCTCTCCTCTCAGGTGTTCCAATCGAACGGCTGTAATATGCAACTACCTTCTCCTGTCCATCGACCAGTTGTGATAAAACGCCTCCTATAGCATATCCACTCGCATCTGTATCTAGAATAAATGTTGCTCCTGGAATCGGATATGCCAACATTGGGGCAGTGCACAAACGCTGCTTCAATGTTTGGAAAGCCACTTCTTCCTCCTTCTTCCATTCAAAAGCTTTATTTTTTCTTGTAAGCTCATGGAGGCTATGGGCTACGCTTGAAAAGTTTGGTATAAATCGCCGGTAATATGTGCACAGCCCAAGGAAACTTCTTAATTCATGCAAGTTCTGTGGTCTTGGCCAATCCTTTACTGCCTCTATCTTTTCATTCGCTGTACGGATACCTTCTGGCGTTACCTTGTGACCTAAATAATTTAATTCCTTTTTAAACAGCGCACACTTTTTGGGACTTAGTTTCAGACCAGCGCCAGCTATTCTCTGGAAAACTTCCTCCAAGTTTTTAAGATGTTCATCGAAGTTCTTGCCCAATACGATGATGTCGTCCAGGTATACTAAGCATATTTTCCAATGCAGTCCTTTCAATACCTGATCGGTGAGTCTCTCAAAAATATCTGGTGCATTACAAAGTCCAAAAGGCATTACTGTAAATTGCCAAAGACCATCTCCGACGCTGAAGGCTGTTTTTTCTTTGTCTTCCTCCTTCATTTCCACTTGCCAGTAGGCACTTTTCAAGTCCAGTGTGGAAAACCATTTCGTGCCAGAGAGCGAGTATAGAGTGTCGTCAATTCTTGGCAATGGGTAGCTATCCTTTTTCGTGACGTCGCTTAACTTGCGGTAGTCCACGCAAAACCTCATTTTCCCATCCTTCTTCTTCACAAGTACCACAGGTGAGCTTCATGGACAAGCTGATGGTTCGATGACGCCGCTGTCTCTCATTTCTTGTACGATTTGACTCACAATTTCCCGCTTCGCCAGTCGAACACTACGAGGAGCTTGACGTATCGGCGTCGCGTCTCCTGTGTCAATTTGATATTTCACAACATTGGTGCGGCCTGGTTTGGAACCATCCTGGTCTAATATGTTTGCGTACTTTAGGAGCAGTTGCTTTGCCTTACTCTGATAATCTTCCTCTAGCCCCTCCGTCCATGACGTGATGTCATTTGAAAGATCAGTATTACTAGATGAAACGTTTTCATGGAGCTGTTCACAGTTAATAACTACTTCAGCTTCTTGGCATCTTCCCAAAATAGCCCCTTTGGTCAGTTTGAGTGGTGACTTGAACTCATTGAGTACTCTTACCGGAATACATCCATCTTGTTTTGTCATACCCAGGGTTTTTCTACAAGTATGTTCAGTGCTGATTTGTTTGCTGCGTCGACAACCACAATTTGTTTGTCCCACAATCTCCATCAACCTTTGCCCAGATGACTGCTTCTGATTTTGGTGGTATTTGCTGACTCTCTTCCACCAGCACGCGTTTACTGCTGTAGCCTCTCTCGTAGCCGAAATTAAGTGGCACAAACATTTTCTTATATCGCATCGTCTTGCTTTGCGCAATTATGATTTCATCAACAATATCTGCCACTATAAAATTGTGTACAACCGTGACGCTCCCAATTGCGATTTCACATGCTACTTCACCTAGAACTGTGGTGTATTCTCCAGTGGCTGTAGGCAATCTTCCTCCATGCAATGATCTTATTCCCTTGTTGATTAAATTCGCTCGAATGATGGAATGGGATGCATCCGTATCTACAGTCAGTAAACGTCCCTTTCCATCCACTTGTCCTCCGACAGTAAGATTGTTTGACCTTCTTCCAATTTGTGTGATAGAGATTATGGGGCATTCAATTGAGGGTGCCAGCTATCGCCCTTGCGGCTGACTCGCTTGAGTTTAGCGATTGATTGGTGGTCTTGGAGATCTGTTCATCTCCTTCAGATCTGCGTTTACGACCACCCACATTGTTGGAACTGTTAGGGTTGGTGTTGCAATAACGCGCAATGTGCCCTGGCTGTCCACACTTAAAGCATTTGACTGCATCATTATTCTTCTGCTGCGTACCCTTCAATGCTTCCAAAATTGTGTCTACATACTCTGGTCTTTCTACTCCCACACGATGAGCCTTATATGCTGGTTTACTCAATAGGGCGGCAGTTTCCTGAGTCAATGCATGTGATACCGTTTCAGCAAATGTCATCTTTGGGTTGGCGTATGTAGTTCGCTTCGTTTCCACGTCCCGTATGCCATTTATAAAACTCTGGATTTTTACCCTTTCGGTGTATTTCACGGGTGCGTCCGCATTTGCTAAATCAGCCAATCATTCAACATCCGAGGCAAGCTTTTGCAAAGTCTCGTTAGATATTTAGTAACGGTTTTGCAATTCTATTTGGTAGATCTGTTTCCGATGCTCGCTTCCGTACCGTCGTTCTACAGCGGCCATCAATGCTTCATAACTGTTACGTTCGTACTCTGGGATGGTCTGTAATATCTCTGCAGCTGGTCCTTTTAAAGCCACGAACAGCGCAGCAACTTTATCTTCGGCATTCCAGTTGTTCGCTGCTGACGTCTTCTCAAATTGGAGCTTAAATACCTGTAAAGGAACAGAACGTTGGGGATTTTACCTTCAGAGTAGACGTTGAAGTAATTGGACGGTTCAGTCGTAACTCCTGAATCCGATCTTTCAAAGCATCCATCTCGGCCTCCATTTTATCTTATCTTTCACTAAAAACCACCAGCTGCGATAAGAATTTTGATTCCTGTGCCTCCCGCTGCGAGGATATGCGATCCTCCTGTGCTTTCAACTGCTCAGGCAACTGATATGTCATATATGTCTTCTGTACTTCCCGTTGTGATGCCATATATGTCTTCTGTTCTTCCATCTTGGATGTTAAACGTGTCTCCTTCGATTCCAGCTGAGATGCCATTGTCGAGCCAATATCATGTTGAAGTCTGTGCTGTGAACTGCCTGCGGTGTTTCATTTTTCTCCTCCAATTTTGTTGTCTCATCGCCATCAAGATGAAAGACTTATTCTTCCACGTCAATTCCTTCTAATGCCATTGCTTGTCATAGTCGTTCTTGAAGTTCTAGTTTAATGCCGGTTTTATTCAATCCACGACTCTCCAACTTCTTTTTCAGTTGCTGGATCTTCAATTCAATTAATTTTGCCATGCCAAGTTGTATTCGAAATCGCCAGAATTTATTCAACAATTCCTCTTCTGACACCAATTGCAACGAATTTACTGCAAATCCTCTTATTTGCAACCTTCTGATAAGTTCGAATCACTAAACTGTTGAATAAATAACTCCAATGTTTAATAATGCAAAATGGCCTTTATTAAGGTACTTCACAATACCACTGAAACTGATTTTCAAAATAATACTGCTATTGTTTGCTAGATAGCGTCTTAAATCCAACTATCGCGCCTCTACAATTGCTGCCTTTTATACTCTCTGATTTCATCTTCTAGGCGCTTCCATTTCCAGAATCTACTAGTTGGCCATCAGCTATCAAATTTCTCAGCTGTAACTACAGATGCACGATTTTATAGCTTCTCTCATTGCATACTTTCGGGATTATCTCAGATATATGCATGTGGTTGTGCGTTGCTTCTCCGCTTCGTGTACGTACATATGTGTAGTCATAATGATTGATTCGTTTATGTAGATACAAGTGACTGTCTGCTTTATTGTTGTTGTGACTTCATTTACTTAGCATCAGACTAGGGATGTGAGTATCACTTAGTGTCACTAATATTCGTCACAATATAATCAAACTAACCTAAAAAATTTCAATTTTCAGATCTGGCGGCATTTATTGACTTTACGCAGCAAACAACTCTTATTTTTATCTAATTAAACTATTGTTATAAAGCCATATGTCAGTGTGTAAACACTTTCTTCATAAACAAAAAAAAAAAAAACAACATAACAGTAAACAAAACATATTTCCTATTGACGAACGTGGAATCTTTGTTGTTATTTAAAAGTGTTTATTCAAATTCGCTACATTTTGTCTGATTAGTCAAAAGCCCTTAATTAGTCAAAAACACTTGAATCGCCATAAGTCTTAAATATAGTCAAACTAGCCTAAAAAATTTCCATTTTCAGATCTCACGGCATTTAGTGATTTTACGCAGCAAACAACTCTTATTTTTATACCCAGATGTACTTGTACACAGGGTATTATAACTTTGATTGGATAACGGTTGGTTGTACAGGTATAAAAGAATCGAGATATCTATCTCCACTTCCATATATCAAAATCATCAGTATCGAAAAAAAAAATTATTGAGCTATGTCCGTCCGTTCGTTTGTCTGTCCGGTAACACGATAACTTGAGTAAATATTGAGATATATTCACCAAATTTGGTACAAGAGCTTATCAGGACCCATAATAGGTTGGTATTGAAAATGAGCGAAATCGGATGATAGCCATGCCCACTTTTTATATTGTAACGAATTTACTTGCAAATCCTCTTATTTGCCCTTCTGCTAAGTTCGAATCACTAAACTGTTGAATAAATAACTGCAATATTGAATAATGGAAAAATGGCCTTTATTAAAGTACTTCACAATAACACTTATACTTTGCAACTAGCTTACTTAACAACCAAACTGATTGATAGCTCACGTGAAACTGATCTGTTGCTCGACAGATAGCGCGCTTAACTGAAAAATGCTTGATAGCTCAAATCAAACTGAATTCCAGCGGCTCTACATTTGCTGCCTTTTATACTCTCTGATTTCCTCGTTCGCATCTTCTAGGCGCTTCCATTTCCAGAATCTAATAGTTGGCCATCAGCTCTCAAATTTCTCAGCTGCAACTACAATTGCACGATTTTATAGCTTCTCTCATTGCATACTTTCAGGAGTATCTCAGATATATGTATGTGGTTGTGCGTTGTTTCTCAGCTGCGTGTACATACATATGTGTAGACATAATGATTGATTCGTTTATGTAGATACATAATAACTGTCTGCTTTATTGTTGTTGTGACTTCATTTACTTAGCATCAGACTAGGGATGTGAGTATCACTTAGTGTCACTCATATTCGTCACAATATATATGTGGTGTACCACCATCATTTAATTTTGATTTATCAATTATACTACTTTTATTTGAATTGTAATAACAAAACATTTTGTATCATAACTTGCATTCTACAACACTTAATATTGTAATAGTTTTATTAGCGTTTATCTACACTTAGTTTTGACATTTTGCCATTACATTGTTCGCTAATTACTCTTTGCATTGTTTTTGTAAATTTTTCTTATTCGATTCGGCCATTGAATTACCGGCACGCGTGCTAAAAAGCGAAAACTTGTATTTCATCTTAATTTATTAGTACAATCGTTACTCAATAAACATTAATAAATTTAATATATTGAGTTTTAATAAATTGGTGACCCCGCACGTTGGTGAGTTCTTTTTCCTGCAATCTTTGTTCGAATATCGCATTTTTTTTTTTGAGTGCCTGCGCGACCTCAGTGTAGCGGAGCAGCGTAACCTCACTAATTAGGTGCACTTGGAAACCGCCGGCAATTCCTCATTTGGATATTTCCCTCAACATGCCATTAAACGACAGCATGCAAGTTGGTGGCAGCGGTGGGGATAATAGTAATATTACTGAAAATTTTAGCACAGTAGCACGTATTCCCTTGCCGCACATGAATGAAGATAACATCGAAGCCTACTTCTACGCCCTGGAGTTCTGGTTTCACGCATCATTCGTGTCTTCTGATACCAGAAAATTCCATATCCTATTAGCGAGCCTGCCACCTAACAAATTACTTGAGCTCAAACCAACAATCGAAGCAGCGCCGGCAATGGAAAAATTTAAGTAAATAACACAAAAGGTTATAAACCACTTTGCAGATAGCCAGCAACGTCGCCTGCAAAAGGTGCTGAAAGACATCCCACTCGGTGACCGCAAACCTAGTGAGCTGCTTAGTGAAATGAGACGTGTTGTCGAAACCACTCTAAACGACAGTTTGTTAGACGACTTGTGGGTAACGCACCTCCCACCATATGTGCAAGCAGCTGTAATTGCTGCAAAAGTGCCACTCGACGAAAAAACTAAGATTGCCGACTCTATTGTAGTGACCATTGGTTGGCAAAGCGGTCACGTGGATGCTGTGTCCACACATACAGACATTTCTAACCTCAAAAGTGAAATTTCTGAGTTAGCTCGAAGTGTTGAAAAGCATTTGAGCTTGAAGGATCGTGCCATCGTTCACTATCGACTTCACGAACAAAAAAAGTGCGACTCAACGATCAACAAGCCTCTTCAGAACATTTTCAGACAAAGCAACGAAGTGCCGTCACCCATGCACTTTCGATAAAAAGCCGACAAATCAATGAGGTTGCTCAGCTGCAGCGTTTTCAGGTCCCGGCAAACAATCTGAATTTTCCGAAAACTACCGGCTTCGTATTTTTGACCCATTATCTAAAATTTAATTTCTTATTGATACTGGCGCTGATGTGTCAGCGATACCGCCAAATACGAAGACAGCTAGAGTCAACACCAACGAATTGAAATTGTTTGCTGCCAATGGCTCACCCATTGACGTATATGGTGGGGCCCTTTTAAAATGAAGTTTAAATTTAAGACGAGAGTTCGTTTGGAATTTCCTGATAGCAGACGTATCCCATGCCATTATCGGTGCAGATTTTTTGAGTAACAATGGCATATTAGTCGACTCAAAGGGAGGTTGCTTAAGAGACAGTAAAACCGAGTTAAAATCAATATGCGCAGTTTACAGAACGCTCACGTTGAGTGTAAAAACAGTTAACCACAAATCAAACTTTGCTGATGTTTTGCACGAATTTGTGGACATAACTCCGCCGTGTCCAATGGGTGCGTCTACAAATTCATCTGTAGTACACAGAATTATAACGAAAGGTCAGTCAGTCTTTTCACGCCCACGACGACTATCACCCGAAAAAGTATCAGCTACGCACGCTGAATTCGACTCCCTTTTGAAACTTGGAATCTGCCGTCCGTCAAGCAGTAGTTGGACTAGTCCACTCTATTTACTTCTTTCAAAAGTGGGCCGTGCCAGGCTCATTTTCCAAAGTTTTACTAGTTTTCTATTCTGCATTATAAGTTCAACCCAGCTACAAAGTTTTATCGCTTTATCCGCTTTGGTAATGAATTATCGCACTTTTTTCGGTTTTTGAAATTTTCGTAATTTATCTAAAGCTGGGTTGCCTGTTTGGCAAATTTATTTTTCTTAATGCCTACACCCATTTATTTCTTCTACTTTCCACCCTATCCTTATTGGAATTTTACTATCACTATCACTATCAACATCACAATCGCTGCCACTTTCAACATAACTAGCATCATAATAACGAAGCCAATACAATCATCCTTATCCACATACCTAGCTATCCGTATAATTCGTCATACCATATTGTGTTGAATATTAGCAACGCTAAGGGATACTATCATCTCTAAGCCAAATAGAAATATGCCAACGAAACCAAACAGTATAAAAGCAGCAACAGTTGAGGCACGACAAGTCAGTTTGATTTAAGCAAGCTATCAGTTGCGAAGTATAAGTGTGATTTTTAAGTAGTCTGATAAAGACCATTTTTGCATTATTCAATATTGGAGTTATTTATTCAACAGTTTAGTGATTCGAACGTTAGCAGAAGATTTGGAATAAGCGGAATTTCAGTAAATTCGTCATATCATATATATTCTTTCTAATTACTGGTTTTATGTACGGGTCCCTTTTTCGCTCTTATTTGGAATCCATATCTATAAATAAAGTTTTGGTTGTAAAGATGCAGATTCGGGCTATTAACGAGCTCTGTGCAATTTTGGTCGTAGAGCTTTTGTTTAACTATATTTTATTAAAATAATTTGTTAAAAATAGACGATTGTGAGCACACAAAGAAATCTATTTGTACTATGGCACTATTGTGAATATTTGCACTGCATTACTGGTAGTTGCTATCATACTCTAGATGGCAGCGCAAGCACAGCCGACTGAGCTGATGTTTGTTTATATTTGATAAGAGAATTTTATATTCGTTGCGCAAGATGCGTACGGGTCCGGCTCGCTTTACCATTATTTACGGACCTCTGCGCGTTGACGACGCCAAATACCGAAGAAGATTCAATGATGAGCTGTGCGAGCTTTACGCAAACATCAACATAGTCCAGCGGTTACGCCTAGCGAGCGTTATGGGAATGTAGGATGATGCTTCGGCTTAGAAAGTATACTTTTCGGAGTCCGGTTATGGTAGCAGGGAAAGCGAGCGGCTACCACTCCACTGAAAGGACCACGTGGAAAGCAATTTAAATTTCCTTGGTGTGACCATTTGGTGCCAGTTAACCATTTAAACTGTTAAGCGCCAATTAAGTACGCAAGTAAGTTAGGCTATGTAATGTATTATTGTTATGTAATTGTATAGAGTTACGTGGTATTTTAATCATCCTCGCATGATATGTACACTTTCCACCGTTAGAGATTTTTCTTCACCTATATTGCTACCTTTATAAACCCCAAAGAAATAACTCTGTCTCCTATGTGTTTGTTATTCTACAAATTTTTCGGTATCTCAGACCTTTTTTCACCACAACGATGAATTAGGCTTCCTATTCAAGAGGACTCAATATCGAATGCTAGGTATCTCTCTGCCAGTATCGGAAACCCAAAAGTTTCGAGTCAAATATACTCGATACACAAAGCATAAAAACTGAACTAACAAATCGATAATTGATCGCCGACAAATCGATAGCACACCGATAACAAATTGGCACGACACCGATAACAAATTGAAAGCTTCTCTACAAAAAATCAATACATAGTTGTATTCGATCTGCAGCTGTTACATTAATGCTACTTTTCATGCTAAACCATCATATTCTTCGGTAAAGTTTGAGCAGCTGTGGCAACGCTCGTTGAATGAAATATTGACAATTTATTGATCATCAATGGTGATTCAAACAATAATAGCTTGAGTATTAGTAACATTCCATCAATAAAGTAGTACCTTAGCTGATGTATATTGGAACGATTTGCAGTCATCCCTTTTCAAATTTTGTTTGGAGACAAACCGATTTCGACGTTGCGCAATCATCAGTAGTATTTTTCGTTCTCTTACTTTGGCAATACATTTTCGATAACAAATCGATAAAATTTTGATAGAAGAATGATAGTTTTGCGATAAGAAATCGATGACTGTGTGACAGCAAATCGAATACTTTCCGACAAAAAATCGATAGCTTTTTGAAAAAAGATCCATAATTTTACCATTACCAATCGATAACTTTGTTATAACAAATCAACAACTTTTAAAACATATCAGGGCCGTGCGCAGGATTTACTCATGGGGGGGAGGTCAATTAAATTTTCACTAAATATAATGACACTAATATGTATTTTACATTCTTGCATTTTTTGGTCATTCAATAACATTTTCTCTCCTGAGTTTCAATACATCTTTTGCATCATCCGCCAACTCAATTGCTTCTGATAAATCTTGATTCTCGGTTTGCAGGATTCGACTCAACGATAAGGTCAAAGAATGAACCGACTTGAGGACATGTAGAGATACCTAAAAAAAACAAGTAAGGAAGGTTAAGTTCGGGTGTAACCGAATATTAAATACTCAGTTGAGAGCTATGGTGACAATATAAGGGAAAATAACCATGTAGGAAAATGAACCTAGGGTATCCCTGGAATGTGTTTGTATGACATGTGTATCAAATTAAAGGCATTAAAGAGTATTTTATGAGGGAGTGGGCCATAGTTCTACAGGTGGACGCCATTTAGGGATATCGCCATAAAGGTGGATCAGGGTTGACTCTAGAATTTGTTTGTACGGTAAGGATATCAAATGAAAGGTGTTAATGAGTATTTTAAAAGGGAGTGATCCTTAGTTCCATAGGTGGACGCCGTTTCGAGACATCGCCATAAAGGTGGACCAGGGGTGACTCTAGAATGTGTTTGTACGATATGGGTATCAAATTAAAGGTACTAATGAGGTTTTTAAAAGGGAGTGGTGGTAGTTGTATATGTGAAGGCGTTTTCCTGATATCGACCAAAATGTGGACCAGGGTGACCCAGAACATCATCTGTTAAATACCGCTAATTTATTTATATATGTAATTCCACGAACAGTATTCCTGCCAAGATTTCAAGGGTTTTTTATTTCGCCCTGTGGATTTTTTTCATTTTCTTCTACTTAATATGGTAGGTGTCACACACATTTTACAAAGTTTTTTTCTAAAGTTATATTTTACGTCAATAAACCAATCCAACTACCATATTCATCCCTTTTTTCGTATTTGGTATAGAATTATGGCATTTTTTTTTTTCATTTTTCCAATTTTTCGATATCGAAAAAGTGGGCGCGGTCATAGTCGGATTTCCGCCACTTTTCATACCAATTCAAAGTGAGTTCGGTTAAGTACGTGAACTGAGTTTAGTAAAGATATATCGATTTTTGCTCAAGTTATCGTGTTTACGGCCGAGCGGAAGGACAGACGGTCGACTGTGTATAAAAACTGGGCATGGCTTCAACCGATTTCGCCCTTTTTCGTTCATTTTAAATAGGGATCTGAGATGAGTGCCCAGGAACCTACATACCAAATTTCATCAAGATACCTCAAAATTTACTCAAGTTATCGTGTTAACGGACAGACGGACGGACGGACATGACTGAATGAATTCCTTTTTTCACCCAGATCATTTTGATATATAGAAGTCTATATCTATCTTGATTAGTTTATGCCGTTGCGGATTATCGTTATGCGAACGAGATTAATATACTCTGTGAGATCTTTTCAGCTGAGTATAAAAAAAGTTGTTAAAAAAATTTTAAGGACTACCTTTATATAAATGTACCAAAAAATAGAAAGCAATTTTTCCTTTAATACATACATAGTCTTTTTGAATTTTGACTAAAAAACTTTAACAATAGCTCTTGTAAAAGAATTTTGGGATGTAAAATTATAAAACTAGAGCGCGTGTTTAAATTTTAAATAATCAATAAGTTCCCAAGTACATGGTTTGCCTTAAATTGAAAGATTGCGCTCCACCTTTATAGTTTTAAATCCCAAAATTCTTTTACAAGAGCTATTGTTAAAGTTTTTTAGTCAAAATTCAACAAGACTATGTCTGTATTAAAGGAGTAATTGCCTTCTATTTTTTGGTCCATTTATATAAAGGTAGTCTTTAAAATTTTTTATCATCTTTTTATTTTAAATTTTTTAGTACTGCCTTGGATTGAAAGATTCCCAAATTAATTTCCTAATATATCGAAATTATTTTGATAAAATATTGCATTGTCACCGGGTTCTGACTTACGGCTCAAGTTTCATATCTCCAGCTCACCGCGAAATTACTCAAAAATCGATTGGAAGATTCCCTGCGTTTTTTAAGGGATTTTCAGGGATTTTCAGGGATTTTCGTTTATCTCGATTCATTTGTCACCTGGCGGCGTTTTGTTTTCCAAGAATTGTAGTGCCATCGACTCGCAAACTATGCGCTAAGTTTCAAGTCTCTGCATCACCGAGAAGTTAGTTAAAAGTCGATCGCAAAATTTCCATTTTAAAATAAATTTTCTGTATATCTCGATCCGTGCGCCACCTAGCAGATTTTTTTTTAATTGCATTGTAATGTCTCTCAGATCTGAACTATGTTCTAAGTATCAAGTGTCTAGCTCAACAGGAAGCTACCGAAAAAGACTTTTCCGTGGGTCAAAAATTCGTATGGAAATGAGGGAAAAACATGAAAGCCACTTAATATAAAGGTAAGAAAAATCATAACAGTAAACAAAATATATTTCCTATTGACGTACGTAGAATCTTTCTTGTTATTCAAAAGAGGTTATTGTAATTCACTACGTTTTATTTGATCAGTCAAAAGCCCTTAATTAGCCAAAAACACTTGAAACGCCATAAGTCATAAATATAATCAAACTAACCTAAAAAATTTCCATTTCCAGATCTGACAGCGTTTAGTGACTTTACGCTGCAAACAGCTCTTATTTTTATACCCAGCTGTACTTGTACACAGGGTATTATAACTTTGATTGGATAAAGGTTCGTTGAACAGGTATAAAGGAATCGAGATAGATATAGACTTCCATATATCAAAATGATCAGTATCAAAAAAAATTGACTGAGCCATTTTCGTCAGTCCGTCCGTCGGTCCGTCTGTCCGTTAAGACGATAACTTGAGTAAATATTGAGATATCTCCACCAAATTTGGTACACGAGCTTATCTGCACCCAGAATAGATTGGCGTTGAAAATGAGCGACATCGGATGATGACCATGCCTACTTTTTATATATATATGGAAAACACAAAAAACCTAATTTTTTAGTAAATAATACACCTAGAATGTTGAAATTTGACGTGTGGACTGATATTGAGACTTTTGATAAAAATTTGAAAAAAATTTTTTAAATGGGCGTGGCACCGCAAACTTGTGATAAAATAATTTTACAAATCTTATTAATCATAAATCAAAAATCGTTCAACCTATCATAACAAAATTCGGCAGACAGGTTATCTTTACTATAGGGAATGCTTTGAAGAAAAATTTACGAAATCGGTTAAGGACCACGCCCACTTTTATGTAAAAGATTTTTAAAAGGGTCGTGGACGAATAAAATAGGCTATATCTTTGCAAAAAAGAGCTTTATATCAATGGTATTTCATTTCCCAAGTGGATTTATAACAAGAAATGGTAAAAAATTAAAATCTTTAAAAATGGGCGTGGCACTGCCCCTTTCCTACGAAGCATTTCCCAACGTTTCTGGAGCCGGAACTCGACGAAAAATTTGGTGTTTAACCGGAAATATTTTCAGTAAAAATGGACTAAATCGGTTAAATCGCCTTCTTTTATATAAAAGATTTTGTAAAAGTACGTAGAAGCAGGTAATAAGCTACTTCTAGTAAAAGTTGGAAAATTTCGTTAATAACCCTGCCCTTTTTTATACTCAGTTGAGCAGAGCTCACAGAGTATATTAAGTTTGATTGGATAACGGTTGGTTGTACATATATAAAGGAATCGAGATAGATATAGACTTCCATATATCAAAATAATCAGGATCGAAAAAAAATTTGATCGAGCCATGTCCGTCCGTCCGTTAACACGATAACTTGAGTAAATTTTGAGGTATCTTGTTGTTATGTAGGTTCCTGAGCACTCATCTCAGATCGCTATTTAAAATGAACGATATCGGACTATAACCACGCCCACTTTTTCGATATCGAAAATTTCGAAAAACCAAAAAAGTGCGATAATTCATTACAAAAGACAGATAAAGCGACGAAACTTGGTAGATGAGTTGAACCTATGACGCAGAATAGAAAATTTGTAAAAGTTTGGACAATGGGCGTGGCACCGCCCACTTTTTAAAGAAGGTAATTTAAAACTTTTGCAAGCTGTAATTGGCAGTCGTTGAAGGTATCATGATGAAATTTGGCAGGAACGTTACTCCTATTACTATATGTACGCTTAATAAAAATTAGCAAAATCGTAGAAGGACTCACTTTTAAAAAAAAAATTTTTTTAAGTAAAATTTTAACAAAAAATTTAATACCTTTACAGTATATAAGTAAATTATGTCAACATTCAACCCCAGTAATGATGTAGTGCAACAAAATACAAAAATAAAGGAAAATTTCAAAATGGGCGTGGCTCCGCCCTTTTTCATTTAATTTGTCTAGGATACTTTTAACGCCATAAGTCGAACAAAAATTAACCAATCCTTTTGAAATTTGGTAGGGGCACAGATTTTATGACGTTAACTGTTTTCTGTGAAAATGGGCGGAATCGGTTTATGCCACGCCCAGTTTTTATACACAGTCGTCCGTCTGTCCTTCCGCATGGCCGTTAACACGATAACTTGAGCAAAAATCGACATATCTTTAATGAACTTAGTTCACGTGCTTACTTGAACTCACTTTATCTTGGTATGAAAAATGAACGAAATCCGACTATGACCACGCCCACTTTTTCTATATCGAAAATTACGAAAAATGAAAAAAATGCCATAATTCTATACCAAATACGAAAAAAGAGATGAAACATGGTAAGGTATTTGGATTGTGTTATTGACGCGAAATATAACTTTAGAAAAAACTTTATAAAATGGTTGTGACACCTACCATATTATGTAGAAGAAAATGAAAAAGTTCTGCAGGGCGAAATAAAAAACCCTTAAAATCTTGGCAGGTACTACATATATAAATAAATTAGCGGTGTCCAACAGATAATGTTCTGGGTCACCCTGGTCCACATTTTGGTCGATATCTGGAAAACGCCTTCACATATACAACTACCACCACTCCCTTTTAAAACTCTCATTAATACCTTTAATTTGATACCCATATCGTACAAACTCATTCTAGAGTCACCCCTGGTCCACCTTTATGGCGATATCTCGAAAAGGCGTCCACCTATAGAACTAAGCCCCACGCCCTTTTAAAATACTCATTAACACCTTTCTTTTGATACCCATATCGTACAAACATATTCTAAATTCACCCCTGGTCCACCTTTATGGCGATATCTCGAAAAGGCGAACACCTATAGAACGAAGGCCCACTCCCTTTTAAAAATACTCATTAACACCTTTCATTTGATACCAATATCGCACAAACAAAGTCTAGAGTCACCCCTGGTCCACCTTTATTGCGATACCTCGAAAAGGCGTCCACCTATAGAACTAAGGCCCACTCCCTTTTAAAATACTCATTAACTCCTTTCGTTTGATACCCATATTGCACAAACGAATTCTAGAGTCACCCCTGGCCCACCTTTATGGCGATATCTCGAAACGGCGTCCACCTATGGAACTAAGGATTACTCCCTTTTAAAAAACTCATTAACACCTTTCTTTTGATACCCATATTGTACAAACAAATTCTAGGGTCACCCCTGCTTCACCTTTATGGCGATATTTCGAAACGGCGTCCACCTATGGAACTAAGGATTACTCCCTTTTAAAATACTCATTAACACCTTTCTTTTGATACCCATATTGTACAAACAAATTCTAGGGTCACCTCTGGTCCACCTTTATGGCGATATCTCGAAAATGCGACCACCTATACAACAACCACCACTCCCTTTTAAAACCCTCATTAATACCTTTAATTTGATACCCATATCGTACAAACACATTCTAGAGTCACCCCTGGTCCACCTTTGTGGCGATATTTCGAAACGGCGTCCACCTATAGAACTAAGGCCTACTCCCTTTTAAAATACTCATTAACACCTTTCATTTGATACCCATATCGTACAAACGCATTCTAGAGTCAACCCTGATCCACCTTTATGGCTATATCCCTAAATGGCGTCCACCTATAGAACTATGGCCCACTCCCTCATAAAATACTCTTTAATGGCTTTCATTTGATACGCATGTCATACAAAAACATTCCAGGGTTTCCCTCGGTTCATTTTCCTACATGGTTATTTTCCCTTATGTTGTCACCATAGCTCTCAACTGAGTATGTAATGTTCGGTTACTCCCGAACTTAACCTTCCTTACTTGTTGTAATAACGCTTTTTAGTAGAATGGTACTTGTGTGTTTATGCTTATTGTTCTCCTATATCTTTATTTTAAAATAAACAGTAGGAAAATCCCCATATCTGAAGGAAAACTGCATTATTATCCGCTCAAGGTCATCGGTGTTTGCCTCTGTATCCTCTTTGCTTCATTTAAACGAAAATTAGTTCAGAATAAAACCATAGGTATATGTATTATTACGCAGCCTTGTAACACTATTAAGCACACAAAACAAACAACAGCATTTCAAGTGTACAGCTGGGTATGTGATGTTCGGTATCACCCGAAGTTAGACTTCCTTACTTGTTTAATCAACTCCCTGTATTGTGTAATTATTATTATTTAATTTAAGAATTCATGAGCTTAACACTAAATCACTACACTGTTGAATAAATAACACCAATATTCGATAATGCAAAATGGTCTTTATTAGAATACTTTCAAAATAACACTTCTATTGCTCGACAGATAGCTTGCTTAAATCAAATTGATTTTTCGTGCCTCAACTGTTGCCGCTTTTATACTGTCCGGTTTCCTCGCCGACATATTTCTCGGCGCTTCTATTTCCAGAATTTACTAGTTAGTTGTCAGCTATACATTTCTCAGCTATAACTACAGATGCACGATTTTATAGCTTCTCTCGTACCCCATGCGCGTGTATATGTGAGTGAAACTTGTACAATTATTGCATATTTTCGGGAGTATCTCAGATACATGCGTGTGGTTGTGCATTGCTTCTCCGCTGCGTGTACGTACATATGTATAGACATAATGATTGATTCGTTTATGTAGATACAAGTGACTGTCTGCTTTATTATTGTTGTGGCTTCATTTACTTAGCATCAGACTAGTGATGTGAGTATCACTTAGTGTCACTAATATTCGTAAAAATATTATTATTATTTTTTTTTTTTTGTGGGTACAACCACATGAAAATCGCCAACTTCAACTGCAAATATCTCCGGACAGAGATACAATTTTTCTTTTCCGCCTTGGATTGTTGTCGAGGTCAATAAGCGCCCTTTGACATCTCTCTCGATATTTTTTTACGCGTATTAGCAGTTGGCCCCTCAACTAGACTTTTACCAGAAAAATTTTATCTCTGTCCGGAGATATTTGCAGTTGAAGTTGGCGATTTTCATGTGGTTGTTGTAATGTTGGGTACCCACAAAAAAATTGTGAATATAAGTGTTTTGAGCGGATATAATTTCGACCTCCAAACATGTGTTGAACCCGCCCAGGGTAATTTTTTATAAGCGAGCCCAGGCCGCCAATGCAGAAATGTTTTCTACGCAAAAATACTATGGATCCCACGTCCGGTTTCGGAGCCTTCCGGGGTGAATTTTCGGTTTTTCGTTAATATTTTTTGAACCAGCTAAAATTTGGTAATCCTTTACTTTAGCTCACAACTCCTAAAACTCGTCCAAAAATATCGGGAGGGTTATCAAGAGACGCGTTTTAGACCCAGGACCATTGACAATTTTTTATCTTTCCAGAGAGTCAGAGTGTAGTGCATAATTTTAAAATACGAACGTGTTTGCGGAAATGGTTCTTCATTTCGTTGAATAAGGTGCAAAATTCTTCATTACTTAACCGAAAGTAACTTACAAATCAGCAAAATAACTTTATTAGAAACTCATTTTTTGTCCCGTTTTCTTACTTGGTGCTTGGTAGTTCCAAGGGATTGGAATGATCACGCAAATTTTTTCCGTATTCGTGACACAGCAATTTTGTCACCAACATTTTCGTCGTTATAAAATATGTAAATCTAAGCTAATATTCATTTTGGTATTAATAGAAAAAACAAACGCTTTTGAAAATGCTAAAATTTCCGCCACAAATTGATCAGCAGTTCATTTATCTGTCAAATCATCACTTTTAAGGTTGGCAGCATCAATTCAACTTCAACTGAAATAACTTGTAATATCAAACGAAGTTGAGTTGTTTTAATTACAATCCAACTTAGTTGAGTTATAAAACGTAATAGATAATAGTGGCAATAATTACATAAGACTGCTGACGGATTTATTACCAAGTCTTTTCTCCAGTTCAAAACCACTCAGTGGTCTATATGTAGCCCTCTCATAAAAGAAGCACATATTTTAAAAATTGTTATTATAAACACCATCCCAATATTTTTTAAGCGTATTTTATATGTACTTTGCTATGTAAGTGCCTTACACATTAACATTCCGTACAACTTTTTTGAATATGAGAATAATTTATGCAGAATCAGATATTTTTAGTCATTAGTTTATATTATCATACGATATATGACTAAGAAATTTTGTGAAAAAGTTTACCATCCACTTTTCTGAGAATACTATTATCTACATTTTTACAGCCAACAAAGTTTTTTGATGTTTTAAAATAAATTCTTAACTATTAAATAAAATATATATTTCTTATTTAATATGGGTAACGCAACATTGATATATACGACATGTAGGAGACTTCACTAAAACTTGATTAGAATATTGTAACGAATTTTTATTTGCAAATCCTCTTATTTGCAATCCTCTGCTAAGTTCGAATCACTAAACTGTTGAATAAATAACTCCAATATTGAATAACGGAAAAATGGCCTTTATTAAAATACTTCACAATAACACTCAAACTGTGCAACGAATAGCTTAATAACCAAACTGATATCTTAAAGGAAACTGACTTTCAAAATAATAGTGCTATTGCTCGCTAGATATCGTCTTACTCGTAACTGCTTGACAATTCAAATCAAACTGAATTCTTCTTACTCGCTGGCGCCGCTTTTATAGTTTACGCTGCATACTTCTAGGCTCTTCGATTTCCAGAAGTTACTAGTTGTTTCGGCTACAAAATCCCCAGCCACAACTACGTGCACAAATTATTGCTCTCTCTTGTGACAAAACTCAGATAAGGTATATGCATGTGTTTGTAGTTTACAGTCTCCCGCACACACATAAGCGTATAAGTAAATTCATCGGTGTGTGACATCTCATCTCTTGCTGCCTTGTATGTAAATGTTGCTCGTCGGAATGTGTACATATGTGTAGACGCAATTATTTATTCGTTTATGTAGATACATAATGATTGAATTATTGATGTGCATTCACGTCACTGCTTAGATCGGCTTAGAGCTGGCAGCACTCCTTAGTTTTGCTAATATTCGTAACACTGCCCTCCACCTAAGTCTGATCGTCCCGATCAGACAAATCTCTCGATCTAAACGCTGCTAGCATCGCCAAATGTACCACTCTTCTACTCCGTGGTTTCTCAATGCTTTGTATGCGGTAGATGGTATCACTGAGCTTCTTCACAATCTTGTACGGGCCTTCCCAACTGCACCGAAATTTGGATGGAACAACTTTCCGCCGGTGAGGGTTGTATAACAGTACCAAATCTCCCGCCAAGAAACTTTTCGAATTATTGTTCTCATGGTACCTGTGTTTCATCGTACCACTCAATACCCTGGTTCGTTCCTTTACACTCTGTTGTTTGGCCGATGAACTACTTCGTAGAGCTTGCGCTGGACGGATTTGCTTTGCATAATCAGTATCGTTCCCACGTTTCCCCACAGTAGTGCACTCTGGATTGAAACTACCCTCGCATTCCTTCTCGATTTTAGTACGTCCGTTAGGGCTTTTCAATGCCAGTGTTTCTCTCGCAGGTACTTTTGATTTCGCTTTGTTTGGCCCATTCGTTTCATCAACCTTTACCTTTGACTTTCGTGGCCTTTGTCGACTTTTCTCCACCAGTACTCGATTACTGCTGAAACCTTTTTCCAGACTGAAGTTAATTGGCACATCCTGGTTCTTATAAAGCATCACCCTTTTCTGCATATCGATCTTGATGTCATGGTCAACCAAGAAGTCCACCCCCAATATGACTTCATCAACGATCTCCGCCACAACGAATTTGTGTAAAACCATGACCTTCCCAATCAGTACTTCACATATCACTTCTCCCTGGACTTGGTTATACTCGCCTGTGACCGTACGCAACCTTGCTCCAGGTAACGGTTTTACTCTCCTGTTGACCAAGTCAGATCGGATCAAGGAATGAGATGCGCCCGTATCTACAGTCAGTACTCGTTCTTTGCCATCCACATTCCCTCTGACGGTAAGACTGCTTGATTTCCTTCCAATTTGCGACACAGATATCACAGGGCATTCAATAGCCGGGGCAAGTTTTCGTTCTTTACATTCGACACGCTCTTGCTCATTTCCGCCAGCTTTGCGTTTACGGCCACCCACATTGTTGGAACTATTAGGACCAAGATCGCAATGACGTGCAATGTGACCTGGGTTGCCGGACTTGAAACATTTAATGACTCTGGCATTCTTCTGTTGATATCCCTTCAGTGCTTCCAATATTGCGTCTACCCAATCTGGTCTTTCCACTTCCACACGATGAGCTTTGTATGCTGGTTTACTCAATAGTGAGGCCGTTTCCTGGCTCAATGCATGCGATACCGTTTCAGCAAATGTCAGCTTTGGGTTTGCGTATGTAGCCCGCTTCGTTTCCACGTCCCGTATGCCATTTATGAAACTCTGGATTTTTACCCTTTCAGTGTATTCCACGGGTGCGTCGGCATTTGCAAGATGAGCCAATCTTTCAATATCTGAAGCAAACTCCTGCAATGTCTCATTTGCTTTTTGGTAGCGGTTTTGCAACTCAATTTGGAATATCTGTTTTCTATGCTCGCTTCCATAACGTCTCTCGACAGCGGCCATCAATGCTTCATAGTTGTTCTGCTCTCCTTCGGGAATCATCTGTAGGATTTCGGCTGCTGGCCCTTTCAATGCCACGAACAGAGCTGCAACTTTATCTTCAGCATTCCAGTTGTTAGCTGCCGACGTCTTCTCAAATTGTAGCTTAAAGACCTGGAAAGGAACAGAACCGTCAAAGGATGGTGTTTTTACCTTTGGATTGCTTGCTGAAACAGCTGGGCGGTTTAATTGCAACTCTTGTATACGACCTCTCAAAGCATCCACCTCGGCTTCGATTTTTTCCTCAAACTGCGTTATTTTCTCGTCCATACGTGCTTCGAGTTTTGATGATATACGCGCCTCTTGCTCTTTCAGTTGTGTTTCCATCTTTGATGTAATCTGTGTCGACATTTCTGAAATACGTGTCTCATGTGTTTCCAGCTGGGATGCCATATATGTTTTCTGCTCTTCCAATTGTGATGTTATACGGGTTTCCTGCGATTCCAGTTGGGATATCATATACGTCTTCTGTTCTTCCATCTGTGATGACATATACGTTTTCTGTTCTTCCAGTTGTGATGACATGTTGGTGGATATTTGTGATGACATTTCTGTTATACGCGCCTCTTGCGCTTCCATCTTAGATGTTACTGTCGATGTTTGAGCAGTTATTGCAGCCAATATCATGTTCAAGTCTGTGCTGGTAATTGTCTGTGATGATTCGTTTTTCTCTTCAATTTTTGTTGTCTCCTCGCCATCAAGATGAAAGACATACTCTTCCACATCAATTCCTTCTAATTCCATTGCCTCTCGTAGTCGTGCCTGAAGTTCGAGTTTAATGCCAGTTGTATTCAATCCACGGTTCTCCAACTCCTTCTTCAGTTGCGGGATCTTCAATTCACTTAACTTTGCCATGTCCTTGTTGTCCTCTGGAATTTATTCAACAATTCCTCTTCTGACACCAATTGTAACGAATTTTTATTTGCAAATCCTCTTATTTGCAATCCTCTGCTAAGTTCGAATCACTAAACTGTTGAATAAATAACTCCAATATTGAATAACGGAAAAATGGCCTTTATTAAAATACTTCACAATAACACTCAAACTGTGCAACGAATAGCTTAATAACCAAACTGATATCTTAAAGGAAACTGACTTTCAAAATAATAGTGCTATTGCTCGCTAGATATCGTCTTACTCGTAACTGCTTGACAATTCAAATCAAACTGAATTCTTCTTACTCGCTGGCGCCGCTTTTATAGTTTACGCTGCATACTTCTAGGCTCTTCGATTTCCAGAAGTTACTAGTTGTTTCGGCTACAAAATCCCCAGCCACAACTACGTGCACAAATTATTGCTCTCTCTTGTGACAAAACTCAGATAAGGTATATGCATGTGTTTGTAGTTTACAGTCTCCCGCACACACATAAGCGTATAAGTAAATTCATCGGTGTGTGACATCTCATCCCTTGCTGCCTTGTATGTAAATGTTGCTCGTCGGAATGTGTACATATGTGTAGACGCAATTATTTATTCGTTTATGTAGATACATAATGATTGAATTATTGATGTGCATTCACGTCACTGCTTAGATCGGCTTAGAGCTGGCAGCACTCCTTAGTTTTGCTAATATTCGTAACAATATATTAAATATTGCTGATTTCGGTAAAAAAGTCAAGGCAAATGTGTATAAAAATAGGTATTTACTTCGATATTTGACGAACTTGTGTTTTACACAGCAATATATATACATATACTAGCAGACCCGGCAGACGTTGTTCTGCCCTAAATTTGGCTTATCTGCATACATTTTAATAAGCTTTTTCCGTCTAACTCTGCCCTATCCCTCTACACTTTTTCCTAATCTTTTTATTGACTCCTCCCTCCGTCTTTTTGGCTTCATCTCCATCTTCGTCTCATTCTATCTCTTTCTCAGTCTCCTTCTCTCTTTTCTCTTCTCTCAAATTTTTCTCCTTCTTCTTCATCTCTTATTGCCAGTCCGAGTCTCAGTCTCAGTCCCAATCCTAGTCCTAATCCCAGTCCCAGTCCGTCTTCTCGGAAATAAGCATCGTAAATACTAATATAAGCAAATTTATAGACGAAATTTCAGGCAAATCGAATAGGACGTATGTAAATAGGTATGTAGGTATTATTAATTCTTGTCTTTATTTCGGCTTCGCATACATATTTATCAGTTTTGCCAGGTTGATGCGACTAAATCGAATATCAAAATGAACTTTAGAGCTCTCAGCAACAGCTTTCATTTGATATCCATAATACACACACATTCTAGGGGTATCCGGGTCCATGTTTTGGCCTATATCTCGAGACCCTAGCCTCCCAGTTGTATGAAAATTATCCTGTACTATAGCACTCATCAACAGCTTTCATTTGAAATACATATTGTATAAACACATTCTAGGGGTACCCGGGTCCACGTTTTGATCTCAACACTCTAAGCACGTAGCGAAAAAAAGGTAGATGTTGGCCGATCCTCAGACCTACCCAATATGCTCACAAAATTTCATGGGAATCGGTTCAGCCGTTTCGGAGGAGTTAAGCCTCTAACACCGTGACAGAAGAATTTTATATATTAGAAGATATAAATCTAAGTAGTACATAGTATATATAATTAGTTCATATTACACATATATACAGAATAGGAGTGGAATAGATGCTAAAATCCTCCATCATTATAGTTAATTGAGCCACTTAGTGCGTTATTTACATATCAAGATGTATGAACCTTTGCATGTATACTTCAACATTGCGATTGCGAAGATTTTAAATTACCATTGCTCATCGATGTACGACCACTCATAGACCAACTCGAATCGAAACCACATGCCCGCAATAAAATTCGTACTAGAATTGAACCACGTGGTGAATCTGTGGCGATGGACGATGTCACCGAGGAACGTGCTGTTGTTGGTGTCGTTACAGTTTTTTGTCGTCTCTTTATAAGCGTATCGATAATTTTAGGTGTGGCATTATGTTATCTGTCGAGCCAAAGGATTTGTGAAATTTTTCGAATTGATGCGTTAAATTATTCATATTACCAGGAACACTGGCACGCGACCCAATAATTTACTATTACTACTGTTGCTACCTTTGTGATGGTGCGACGTTCCAAACCCTGTTGGTTTCGTCTTCATCATCATTGGATTCCGCATAGTCGTACCACTTTGTGGAAGATGACGATGACCTTGTAGATGATGTCGGTGAGATCGCTGGTGATGACGATTTGCCATTGTCGCGTGAGAGAGTGTATGCCCATTGCCCACTCCCAAGAAGTTGCTGAACGCTTCCGTTGTATTCTTCACTCGGATATTCGAAGAACCAATTCGAAGGAATCCCGAATCTTTTTCGCCTTTATGAAAGATTGAGAGCATGAATGAATAAGTAAGAAATTAACTCAAATAAGGTTCGCAAAAGTTTCGAGACGTATGCACAGCAACGCCAGAAGCAGTTGATAACCATGCCTTCTTAGTATACTAGGCTTGAAAACTAGAGTTAGGTCAATATTATTGATACACCCTGATACACGAATAAGTCCCACCGGTTGTGCCCACTGAATAATTCAACATGTGGGTCTTTTTTTTAAACTTCTGGAAAAGGTTTTTATAGCTTACTATATTTTTTCTCCCACTTCGAATAATCCTCTTTACCACTCGCTCTATACTTATAATCCTTCCTCTCGCTCCTCCTTTCATCCGTTCCTCATTATCTCGCTCTCCTTATTCAATTCTTTCTACTTCATATTCCCTCCTCCCCTTCCTCTCGAGCCCTAAAGACGAGTTTTTTAATATTGTAATGTGTGTAGATTAATTCCAGAAAAAGATTTTAGATATCGCCGCAGCACCCTTTCGCAGAATTTTATTGAAGAACACCTCCTCTGTCAGTTTTTCATTGTGAACCCACTATCTCACCCGACAATTGCTGACTGAGACAGGGCGTTTTCGAAATGGCAGCTAAGAGACAAATGTCAGTTCTTTAAATATTTATGTGGGCGAAGGTCACACAACTATCCGCTTAAAGACAAAGTTCTTTAATAACTCATTCATCTGCAACCAAGCATTTATGGAGAGAAAGAAGCATATAAGTGCGATAACCCCCGAAGAAATTTTTGGAAGAGCTTCCTTCAATTAGCGTTTTTTTTTTCTTACAAATTGGCGGGACGGGACCTACTTGTTTTATGCCGACTCCGAACGGCATCTGCAGGGCAGATGAGTTTTCACTGAGAGTTTTTCATGGCAGAAGTACACTCGGAGTGCTTGCCAAACACTGCCGAGGGGCGACCGCTTTAGACCAATTTACTTCTAATTGAAAAAACTTTTTTCTAAAATTTTGATGTTGCTTTTCGAAGGACTTAAACCCACAGTTAATACGCTTATTGGAACTTCTGAAGTTGAATAGTTCTACAAGGTCACGCAGACATGGCAAGGACCTGTCGGAGCCAATGCTAGAGAAAATTATACAAGAACTTTGCAATATGATGATGGCATTAATATAATCGGCCTAAAGTTCTACTTTGAACTGGAAAATATAGGTTTCATGGCGAACGAGGAGGAGGGCAAAACGGAGTATCTGCTGCCGTCAAGCAAAGAGTCAGCGCATTTGCGTTTTGGTAGGTTGGTTGATATGGCTGATGAATTTTGCTACAATAAGAAACTCAAATAATTTTTTTTTCAGTGTATGGAATTCATTTCTCTTTTATTTATATTAAAGCTCATTCAATTTTATTAAATATAGCTTAGTTAGTTTTAAACATAATGGACTTGGAGACTGCACTCCACACTGTGACACGAAGTGGATGCAATTCCGTCTCATGGAGTATCTGTGGGTTGGAAGCACTCCATATTCGACAATTTTGTTTGTTTATGTTGCCGTTTAAATCGAAATGGGCCTCGTCAGACATGAAAAGACAGTTCAACATGTTTCCATCCTCTTCCACCATTTGAAGCATCTTTTGGCAAAATTCCAAGCGAATCGGCAAGTTTGCAGCGTTCAGTTTGTTGGCCATTTGAATTTTATATGGGAATAAGTCCAAATCTTTGTGCATAATTGACTGTAATGACTGTCTGCTTACACCCATTTGAGCAGATAAACTTCTTGTCGAAACACGTGGATTGTTTTGTATGGCAGCAGCTACAGCAGCGATTGTTTGCTCCGTTCGAACTGAAGGGTTTCGATGGCAAATTGCTCGGCAAAATTGTTTACAAGTCTCATTATGGTCCATCTGCTCAGAGGATTGCCGCCAAACGTGCGCCTATACTCTCTTTGAACCGAAACTACGGACTCCAGTGCGTGATAGCGGCGGACAATCCAAATTCTTGTTTCAGTGTCCCAGTTATCCATTTTTGTTAAATATAAAAGTCCATCTGCAAAATAAAAAAAAAAAATTTACCAGATTCATTAAATAGAAAAAAGTTATTTAATTTTCTTTTGGTAGCGGCTTTCATCAGCCACCCGGTATATAAAATCGAAACTGTGAATTATTGATGCTGGAAGTATTTGTCTTCTAAGCTTATCAAACTATAAACATGACAATAAGTGGAAACGTGGAATTAAAGAGTTTCCCAAGATATAATGACGTCTCTATTTTAAAAATCGCATGTCAAATAACCATTTCTAAAAAAAAAACAAAAAAAAAAATATTACTTTGGCTCAATTTGCAAGGATAAAGTGTTTTCTACAAATTTTAGGGGCGATCTTTTGCAACTTTTTTAATTAGTATGCAGACCCAGTCCAATGTCCAACCGTTTCATATACATAAATAAATAAAAGTCTTTTTTTATGCTCTGCGACCCCTTCATTTTGAACTTCCGGTTCCCGCTTATGAGTCTAAGACACTAAATTGTAGGAGAACCTT
Source organism: Eurosta solidaginis (assembly GCF_040869045.1). Classification (NCBI taxonomy): domain Eukaryota; kingdom Metazoa; phylum Arthropoda; class Insecta; order Diptera; family Tephritidae; genus Eurosta; species Eurosta solidaginis. The sequence continues at coordinate 122,330 of NW_027137097.1, read as the reverse complement.
CTTATCTCTAACTTTCATTATACTCAGTTGAGCACTTAACTTTGATTGCATAACGGTTGGTTGTACAGGTATAAAGGAATCGAGATAGATATAGACTTCCATATATCAAAATCATCAGTATCGAAACAAAATTCGATTGAGCCATGTCCGTCCGTCCGTCCATTAACACGATGACTTGAGTAAATTTTGAGGTATCTTGATGACATTTGGTATGTAGGTTTCTGGGCACTCATCTCAGATCGCTATTTAAAACGAACGATATCGGACAATAACCACGCCCACTTTTTCGATATCGAAAATTTCGAAAAATCGAAAAAGTGCGATAATTCATTACCAAATACGCACTAAGCGATGAAACTTGGTGGGTGAGTTGAGCTTATGACGCAGAATGGAAAACTAGTAAAATTTTGGACAATGGGCGTGGCACCGCCCACTTTTAAATGAAGGTAATTTAGAAGTTTTGCAAGCTGTAATTTGGCAGTCGTGGAAGATATCATGATGAAATTTGGCAGGAACGTTACTCTTATTACTTTATGTCTGCTTAATAAAAATTAGCAAAATCGGAAAACGACCACGCCCACTTTTTAAAAAAAATTTTTTTTAAATTCAAATTTTAAAAGAAAAGTTAATATCTTTACAGCATATAAGTAAATTATGCCAGCATTCAACTCCAGTAATGATATGGTGCAACAAAATACAAAAATAAAAGAAAATTTCAAAATGTGCGTGGCTCCGCCCTTTTTCATTTAATTTGTCTAGGATGCTTTTAATGCCATAAGTCGAACAAAAATTAACCAATACTTTTGAAATTTGGTAGGGGCATAGATTTTATGATGTTAACTGTTTTCTGTGAAAACGGGCGAAATCGGTTGATGCCACGCCCAGTTTTTTATACACAGTCGTTCGTCTGTCCTTCCGCATGGCCGTTAACACGATAACTTGGGCAAAAATCGACATATCTTTAATGAACTTAGTTCACGTACTTACTTGAACTCACTTTATCTTGGTATGAAAAATGAACGAAATCTGACAATGACCACGCCCACTTTTTCGATATCGAAAATTACGAAAAATGAAAAAAATGCCATAATTCTATACCAAATACGAAAAATGGGATGAAACATGGTGAGGTAATTGGATTGTTTTATTGACGCGAAATATAACTTTAGAAAAAACTTTATAAAATGGTTGTGACACCCACCATATTAAGTAGAAGAAAATGAAAAAGTTCTGCAGGGCGAAATAAAAAACCCTTAAAATCGTGGCAGGTATTACATATATAAATAAATTAGCCGTATCCAACAGATGATATTCTGGGTCACCCTGGTCCACATTTTGGTCGATATCTGGAAAACGCCTTCACATATACAACTAACACTACCCCCCTTTAAAACTCTCATTAATACCTTTAATTTGATACCCATATCGTACAAACACATTCTAGAGTCACCCCTGGTCCACGTTTATGGCGATATCTCGAAAAGGCGTCCACATATAGAACTAAGGCCCACTCCTTTTTAAAATACTCATTAACACCTTTCATTTGATACCCATATCGTACAAATAAATTCTAGAGTCACCCCTGGTCCACCTTTATGTCGATATCTCGAAAAGGCGTCCACCTATAGAACTAAGGCCCACTCCCTTTTAAAATACTCTTTAACACCTTTCATTTGATACCCATATCGTATAAACAAATTCTAGAGTCACCCCTGGTCCACCTTTATGTCGATATCTCGAAAGGGCGTCCACCTATAGAACTAAGGCCCGCGCCCTTTTAAAATACTCATTAACACCTTTCATTTGATACCCATATCGTACAAACAAATTCTAGAGTCACCCCTGGTCCACCTTTATGGCGATATCTCAAAAAGGCGTCCACCTATAGAACTAAGGCACACTCCCTTTTGAAATACTCATTAACACCTTTCATTTGATACCCATATCGTACACAAAAACTCTAGAGTCACCCCTGGCCCACCTTTATGGCGATATTTAGAAAAGGCATCCACCTATAGAACTAAGACCCACGCCCTTTTAAAATACTCATTAACACCTTTCTTTTGATACCCATATCGTACAAACAAATTCTAGTGTCACCCCTGGTCCACCTTTATGGCGATATCTCGAAAAGGCTTCCACCTATAGAACTAAGACCCACGCCCTTTTAAAATACTCATTAACGACTTTCATTTGATACCCATATCGTACAAACAAATTCTAGAGTCACTCCTGGTCCACTTTATGGCGATATCTCGAAAAGGCGTCCACTTATAGAACTAAGACCCACGCCCTTTTAAAATACTTATTAACACCTTTCATTTGATACCCATATCGTACAAACAAATTCTAGAGTCACCCCTGGTCCACCTTTATGGCGATATCTCGAAAAGGCGTCCACCTATAGAACTAAGACCCACGCCCTTTTAAAATACTCATTAACGACTTTCATTTGATACCCATATCGTACAAACAAATTCTAGAGTCACCCCTGGTGCACTTTATGGCGATATCTCGAAAAGGCGTCCACCTATAGAACTAAGACCCACGCCCTTTTAAAATACTCATTAACGACTTTCATTTGATACCCATATCGTACAAACAAATTCTAGAGTCACCCCTGGTCCACTTTATGGCGATATCTCGAAAAGGCGTCCACCTATAGAACTAAGACCCACGCCCTTTTAAAGTACTCATTAACGACTTTCATTTGATACCCATATCGTACAGACAAATTCTAGAGTCACCCCTGGTCCACTTTATGGCGATATCTCGAAAAGGCGTCCACCTATAGAACTAAGACCCACGCCCTTTTAAAATACTTATTAACACCTTTCATTTGATACTCATATTGTACAAACGCATTCTAGAGTCACCCCTGGTCCACGTTTATGGCGATATCCCGAAAAGGCGTCCACCCATAGAACAAAGGCCCACTCCCTTTTAAAACACTTATTACACTTTTCGTTTGACACCCATATTGTACAAACGCATTCTAGAGTCAACCCAGGTCCACTTTTATAACGATATTCCGAAAAGGCGTCCACCTATAGAACTAAGGCCCACTCCCTTCTAAAATACTCATTAACACCTTTCATTTGATACCCGTATAGTACAAACAAATTCTACGTTTATGGCGATATCTCGAAAAGGCGTCCACCTATAGAACTAAGACCCACGCCCTTTTAAAATACTTATTAACACCTTTCATTTGATACTCATATTGTACAAACGCATTCTAGAGTCACCCCTGGTCCACGTTTATGGCGATATCCCGAAAAGGCGTCCACCCATAGAACAAAGGCCCACTCCCTTTTAAAACACTTATTACACTTTTCGTTTGACACCCATATTGTACAAACGCATTCTAGAGTCAACCCAGGTCCACTTTTATAACGATATTCCGAAAAGGCGTCCACCTATAGAACTAAGACCCACGCCCTTTTAAAATACTTATTAACACCTTTCATTTGATACTCATATTGTACAAACGCATTCTAGAGTCACCCCTGGTCCACGTTTATGGCCATATCCCGAAAAGGCGTCCACCCATAGAACAAAGGCCCACTCCCTTTTAAAACACTTATTACACTTTTCGTTTGACACCCATATTGTACAAACGCATTCTAGAGTCAACCCAGGTCCACTTTTATAACGATATTCCGAAAAGGCGTCCACCTATAGAACTAAGGCCCACTCCCTTCTAAAATACTCATTAACACATTTCATTTGATACCCATATCGTACAAACAAATTCTCGAGTCAGGCCTGGTCCACCTTTATGGCGATATCCCTAAATGGCGTCCATCTATAGATCTATGGTCCACTTCCTCTTAAAAGACTCTTTAATACCTTCCATTTGATACACATGTCATACAAACAAATTCCAGGGTTACCCTAGGTTCCTTTTACAAAATGGTGATTTCCCTTACTTTGTCTCCACAGCTCTCAACTGAGTATGTAATGTTCGGTTACACCCGAACTTATCCTTCCTTACTTGTTTTTAATTTGATATCTGGGGTGGTGGACTGCCCCTTTTTACTTAAACATATTTTCTTTGTTACTCCTAACATTTGTTTAAGGAATCATGCCACATTTTTTTGTGGGGCTGGCGAGGACTAATTATGCTGCCAATGCTCCTGTTGTCAGAGCTCTTAAAGAGTTTAATTTGCTTCCGAAATCTTCAGTTTTGGATTTCTCCTTTTGTGAAAATAGGTTTAAAATGCTACTTAATGACCAGTTAAGATAGTTGGTATTTGCCTACATTTGTAATTAGTCTGTAAGAAATGTAACAATTTCAAGATTAAAAATATATATCTATAAAATCTTTGGAGCAAAATCATCGCTGGAATGCCTTGGCATGGAAAGCCCCTTCTATATAAAATTATGAAAGATAAATTGAATATATTATTTCTTACCTGCTGTTTTTTCTTTGCTTTGATTTCTGAAAGTATGGAAGAAAAATAAAAAAGAAATATTAAAAACAAGTTTAAAAAATATTTTTTAAATGTTAGGAATATTAAATTTAAAAAAAACATAAAAAAATGTGTATCTACTAAAACGAAATAAATTTTATAATCATTTAGAAACAATAATAAAAGAAATTGTATACATAAATCTTTGTATTACAAAAAATGTATTCGAAAATATGCAACAACTGTGCAAAACATCAAAAAATGTAATAAAAGGGTTTAGTAAGAAATAAATTAAGTAACATAAAGTAACATAACATAACATAGTTAAGAACGCACGATGAATCGGTAAATGCTTCTAACGTTTGCTCAAATACTAAATCTTGAACTTTTTTACGTCAGCCATGCTTGGGTGCACTGCGTTCAACTTGCCTCCAAGGGCTTAAGGTGCCAACACCAGCAGTAGCAGCCAGTCCACCGCCATCAATCACTTCTATGTAAATTCGGGTTTTATTGTTTTTGTGGCGGAAGCTGTGAGTACAACAAGAAAGAAACAAAAAACAAATATTGTAGGAGGGAATTTTTTTTAACTTTCTTGCAATAGTAAACTTTGGTAGTTGTTGTTTTGTGGATGCGTGATTGAATGCTTTCTCAGGCTTTTGATTTCATGAAAAACTGATATTTTGAGTACAAATGAGTACGAGAATAATTTAGATGCAAATACTTAAGTAGTGATTTACTTAAGTAATGATATATAGAATAGAATAGGTCTTTCTTCCATTGGAATTATAAAACTTTCATTTTAAAGACTACGCCAAAATATTTCAGAGACTTTAGGTTGAGTTTGATTGAGTGGTAGCTACCTAATATTTTTTATTGACAGACGTTGTCCTGCCCTAAATTTGGCCTATCTGCATACATTTTAATAAGCTTTTTCAGTCTGACTCTGCCCTCCTCCCCTCTTCACTTTTTCCTAATCCTTTTATTCACTCCTTCCTCCGTCTTTTTCCTTCTCTCTTTTTTCTCTTCTCCCAATTCCTTCTCATTCTTCTGCATCCCTTTTTGCCTGTCCCAGAGGGTGGTATGTATCCCCCACCCTCTCGGCGGGCCTGGTGATGTGCTATACTTGATATCATTCGCTATAATATTTTTTATTGATAAGCAGGTTGTTTAATTAAACACCAAGCAATTACACGGAAGTATATCCGCACAACCTGAAAATTTGAGAGCCACTGCGTATACGTAACATTTTATTATTACGTATAAACAAATAAAAAAATGCAATAAAATAATACTGCGACTATAAACTGAGATATAACCTATCCCATCTTTCAAGTTAGATCAAACTACACACGGGGTGTAAAGCAAATTCAAAATCGGTTCAGTAGTTTAGGAGTCCATCGCGGCCAGAAATTTGGTGTCACGTGTTTTTTATATATTAAGATATTAGATTGGATTAGATATTAGATATTAGATTAGATTGCGCAGCCTTGTATGTAACACTATTAAGACAACAAAACAAACCACAACAGCATTTAAAGTGTACAGCTGGGTATGTAATGTTCGGTTTCCCCCGAACTTAGACTCAATTACTTGTTTTTGAGCACAACCGAGTACGAGAATAAGTTAGATGCTTATACTTAAGTAGTGATATATAGAATAGAATAGATACCTGACAATACTTATACAAAAATCCGGTCTTTCTTCCATCGGAATTATAAAACTTTCATTTTCAAGACTACGCCAAAATATTTCAGATACTTTAGGTTGAGTTTGATTGAGTGGTAGCTACCTCAGCAGGGGAAGCTCAGTCGGATAGCATAAATTAAGGTCCGCTGTATTACCATAAGATAAGGATTACGGAAGCTATAGCTACTTAGATAATCTATATAGTTACGAATAAAACCATCGCAAACCAGGATAAGCGCTGCGAAGTTCCAAGATAGCCGAGACAGAAATACTATTACTAAGGTTTGGCAAAATCTGGACAGTCAAGCATGATGTTTCCACCTCATTATCGCCTATTCATCTGTAGCAAGAAGCTTTTTACAGCATATTAAGATGTACCGCACGATATCACATTGGAAAGTTATCCATTCTATCCACTTCTGACCAGAAGGATTTTGCTTTTATACAAGAGAGTACTTATTCAAAGCTAACTCAAGGCCCATGTATATAATAGCAGAGCATAGGTGACCGGTGGTCCTAAGGGTTCTTTACAGCCTTCTACGTCTACGTACAGGGGCCGGGACCAAGATGAGCTTAATCTTCACATTTTTTTACGCATTCACAGTGAGGTCAGGAATTATGAATATAAAGAATTCTCAAACACCCTTGAACACACCCACAACATTTTATTAAAATCGATCAAGCCATTTAGGAGGAGTTCAGTGACAAACACATGCACAGAAGAAATATATATAGACATATAAGATAAATTAAATCTTCTTATGCCCGCTTTTTCAGTACGAGTTTCAACTCCAGTTAAAGTCGACTAGCGTTTAACCTTGCCACTTCGGCCGCTTAAGCTGAGATAAGCAGCAAAATTGTATGTTATCGAACAAACTGGTAAAGTTAAATTCTAGGCAACTAAAGTTTAAACTCGCACTGAAAAACCAGGCACGAACAAAGATAGAACCTGTAGATACCTTATGGAATGGGGAAAGGGATACGATAGGAATCTTTTACTGATTCCCAAAGTCGTTCCAGTTGTTGGGTTTTTACCCTAAGGAGTGATTCTGTTTGGTCACCTATCAGGTTTGCTGAGAGTAAAAATTCTCCATTCTTCGAAAATGAGAGTGTGAAGACTTGAGACGGGTCCACCAGCGGGCAGATATTCATTTTTACATTGCAATCCCATTTTTTGGTTTTGTGAAGAATATATACTCACCTGTTTAAATATACTTACCTGCGAATTAAATTGTACTCACCTGTGAAAATTTCACAAACTTTAATTTATGAAAAACAAAAAGAAATAAAATGTAATACCTTAAAAATCCCTGTGAGTTGCAATAGCAAATATATGACTGCGTGTTAACCCGCACAGAGCGTGCAAAATCAAATCCACACACGCCGTGTTCCAATGAAACGTGATCCAAATACGGATAGAGATTTAGTATGCAAATGCAACAACAATGTGAACCCTATGGATCAATTTGTTGTTGAATTTGCTTGTTAACCCTGGACGGGCATCCTTATTTTTTGTACATTAACGTCATCTTTCGTCATTATGACGACGACTTATTTTAAATCCATTTTCGGAAGGGTGTGAGTAGAAATAATGAACGCGTTTTGTTTTTATAATATATTTCATTATTTATAAATACAAGTCAAAAATAAAACGGAAAACTTATATTATTTTAACTTAAAATTAATAATTCACAGGCGTCTATCAATTGGCTTCACCTTTAAGCCATTACCTTCTAAAAATAAAAAATCACAATTTTTAGCAGGAATTCTCATACAAGTCTTTAAGTTTCTTTAAACTTAATAATTATACTTAAATAGGAAAAGCAGCCTTTAAAGTTCTAACCTCAGATAAGACAGGAGACAAAAACATTAACTTTATGATCTCCACATAGGTATTTATGGCACTTTGCGCATACCAACTTCGTCATTCTTCGTTTGGAAGGACACATGGCACAAATCTTCGGTTTTTTAGTTTCTGTTGCCGATATCATATTTTCAGATCCATTTGTAGCATGATCAGGACGTAAATTGAGAATGCCATATCTTATCGTAGTGGTAATAGTTGGCATATTAAGTCTTTCATCTAAATGAGTATTTATAAGGCTAGTAAAAAGCTTTTTCATAAAATGTACCCGTTTTAAAGCCCTTTGTTCGGCTTTAACCATATTCTGTGTGTAAATAACATACAAATTTATGAAAGAAATGTTTAACATACCGAAAAATTGACATAAGGGCCACCTGTTTGTATTACTTTGGAGTATGATATAATATTAGAATTGCTTTTAAAAAATTAAGGGAAACTTCGTCAACATCCACTTCAGTTTCTTCTGAAAAGCTTGAATTATGAGCATAATCGCATTGATCCACACTATTTTCTTCACCTGACGAGCTTGTATTTTGGGTGCATTCGTCTTGATCTACTTCTGTGTCACACTTAGTTCGCTGGTTTCGCATTCCAACTCATCGTCAAAAGGATAGAAACTTCTCGATTTCCTCATCATTTAACAGTTGCTTAGTAGTCATGGAAAACGAAATAAACCAATAGTCGATCAAGAAAAATATACCACAAAAACCTGAAAGTTACATAAACGTCATCCTTCGTCAATTTGACTACGCCATAAAACAAAACCGAAAAAAAAAAATCTACTTACGATTTGCGTGCTCCTCTTTATGCGTGCATTCAAAGAGAGTAAGCAACCGACTACCGCTGTACGAAAGCAGAGATCAACACGAACATTAACAAGTAAGGAAGGCTAAGTTCGGGTGTGACCGAACATTAAATACTCAGTTGAGAGCTATGGAGACAAAATAAGGAAAATCACCATGTAGGAAAATGAACCTAGGGTAACCCTGGAATGTGGTTGTATGACATGTGTATCAAATGGAAGGTATTAAAGAGTATTTTAAGAGAGAGTAGGCCATAGTTCTATGGATGGACGCCATTTAGGGATGTCGCCATAAAGGTGGACCAGGGCTGACTCTAGAATTTGTTTGTACGATATGGGTATCAAATGAAAGGTGTTACTAAGCATTTTAAGAGGGAGCGGGCCTTAGGTCTATCGGTGGACGCCTTTTCGAGATATCGCCATTAAGGTGGGCCAGGGGTGACTCTAGAATGTGTTTGTACGATATGGGTATCAAATGAAAGGTGTTAATGAGTATTTTCAATGGCGGCCACCGTGGTGTGATGGTAGCGTGCTCCGCCTATCACACCGTATGCCCTGGGTTCAACTCCCGGGCAAAGCAACATCAAAATTTTAGAAATAAGATTTTTCAATTAGAAGAAATTTTTCTAAGCGGGGTCGCCCCTCGGCAGTGTCTGGCAAGCGCTCCGATTGTATTTCTGCCATGAGAAGCTCTCAGTGAAAAGTCATCTGCCTTGCAGATGCCGTTCGGAGTCGGCATAAAACATGTAGGTCCCGTCCGGCCAATTTGTAGGGAAAAATCAAGAGGAGCACGACGCAAATTGGAAGAGAAGCTCGGCCTTAGATCTCTTCGGAGGTTATCGCGCCTTATATTTATTTTTATTTAATGGGCTTTAGTTCTATAGGTGAACGCCTTTTCGAGAAATCGCCATAAAGGTGGACCAGGGGTGACTCTAGAATATGTTTGTACGATATGGGTATCAAATGAAAGGTGTTAATGAGTATTTTCAAAGGGAGTGATCCTTAGTTCCATAGGTGGACGCCGTTTCGAGATATCGCCATAAAGGTGAACCAGGGGCGACTCTAGAATGTGTTTGTACGATATGGGAATCAAATGAAAGGTGTTACTGAGCATTTTAAGAGGGAGTGGTCTATAGGTGGACGCCTTTTCGAGATGTCGCCATTAGGGTGGGCCAGGGGTGACTCTAGAATGTTTGTACGATATGGGTATCAAACGAAAGGTGTTACTGAGCATTTTAAAAGGGAGTGGGCATTAGGTCTATAGGTGGACGCCTTTTCGAAATATCGCCATTAGGGTGGGCCAGGGGTGACTCTAGAATGTGTTTGTACGATATGGGTATCAAATGAAAGGTGTTAATGAGTATTTTCAAAGGGAGTGATCCTTAGTTCTATAGGTGGAAGGAAGCCTTTTCGAGATATCGCCATAAAGGTGGACCAAGGGTGACTCTAGAATGTTTGTACGATATGGGTATCAAACGAAAGATGTTACTGAGCATTTTAAGAGGGAGTGGGCATTAGGTCAATAGGTGGACGCCTTTTCGAGATATCGCCATTAGGGTGGGCCAGGGGTGACTCTAGAATGTGTTTGTACGATATGGGTATCAAACGAACGGTGTTATTGAGCACTTTAAGATGGAGTGGGCATTAGGTCTATAGGTGGACGCCTTTTCGAGATATCGCCATTAGGGTGGGCCACGGGTGACTCTAGAATGTTTGTACGATATGGGTATCAAACGAAAGGTGTTACTGAGCATTTTAAGAGGGAGTGGGCATTAGGTCTATAAGTGGACGCCTTTTCGGGATATCGCCATTAGGGTGGGCCAGGGTGACTCTAGAATGTGTTTGTACGATATGGGTATCAAATGAAAGGTGATAATGAGTATTTTAAAAGGGAGTAATCCTTAGTTCTATAGGTTGACGCCTTTTCGAGATATCGCCATAAAGGTGGACGAAGGGTGACTCTAGAATGTTTGTACGATATGGATATCAAACGAAAGGTGTTACTGAGCATTTTAAGAGGGAGTGGGCATTAGGTCTATAGGTGGCCACCTTTTCGAGATATCGCCATTAGGGTGGGCCACGGGTGACTCTAGAATGTTTGTACGATATGGGTATCAAACGAAAGGTGTTACTGAGTATTTTCAAAGGGAGTGATCCTTAGTTCTATAGGTGGAAGGAAGCCTTTTCGAGATATCGCCATAAAGGTGGACCAAGGGTGACTCTAGAATGTCTGTACGATATGGGTATCAAACGAAAGGTGTTACTGAGCACTTTAAGAGGGAGTGGGCATTAGGTCTATAGGTGGACGCCTTTTCGAGATATCGCCATTAGGGTGGGCCAGGGGTGACTCTAGAATGTGTTTGTACGATATGGGTATCAAACGAAAGGTGTTACTGAGCACTTTAAGATGGAGTGGGCATTAGGTCTATAGAGTGGGGTGACTCTAGAATGTTTGTACGATATGGGTATCAAACGAAAGGTGTTACTGAGCATTTTAAGAGGGAGTGGGCATTAGGTCTATAAGTGGACGCCTTTTCGAGATATCGCCATTAGGGTGGGCCAGGGTGACTCTAGAATGTGTTTGTACGATATGGGTATCAAATGAAAGGTGGTAATGAGTATTTTAAAAGGGAGTAATCCTTAGTTCTATAGGTTGACGCCTTTTCGAGATATCGCCATAAAGGTGGACGAAGGGTGACTCTAGAATGTTTGTACGATATGGATATCAAACGAAAGGTGTTACTGAGCATTTTAAGAGGGAGTGGGCATTAGGTCTATAGGTGGACGCCTTTTCGAGATATCGCCATTAGGGTGGGCCAGGGGTGACTCTAGAATGTTTGTACGATATGGGTAAATAACGAAAGGTGTTACTGAGCATTTTAAGAGGGAGTGGGCATTAGGTCTATAGGTGGACGCCTTTTCGAGATATCGCCATTAGGGTGGGCCAGGGGTGACTCTAGAATGTTTGTACGATATGGGTAAATAACGAAAGGTGTTGCTGAGCATTTTAAGAGGGAGTGGGCATTAGGTCTATAGGTGGACGCCTTTTCGAGATATCGCCATTAGGGTGGGCCAGGGGTGACTCTAGAATGTATTTGTACGATATGGATATCAAATTAAAGGTATTAAAAAGGGTTTTAAAAGCGAGTGGCCCTTAGATGTATATGTGAAGGCGTTCTCGCGATATCGACCAAAATGTGGACCAGGTGATCCAGAAAATCATCTGTCGGGTACTGCTAATTTATTTATATTGCAATACCACTAACAGTATTCCTGCCAAGATTCCAAGGGCTGTTGATTTCGCCTTGTAGAACTTTTTCATTTTCTTATACTTAATATGGTAGGTTTCACACCCATTTTACAAAGTTTTTTCCAAAGTTATATTTTGCGTCAATAAACTAATCCAGTTACCATGTTTCATCCCTTTTTTCGTATTTGGTATAGAATTATGGCATTTTTTTCATTTTTCGTAATTTTCGATATCGATAAAGTGGGCGTGGTTATTTTCGGATTTCGGCCATTTTTTTTTACCAAGATAAAGTGAGTTCAGATAAGTACGTGGGCTAAGTTTAGTAAAGATATATCGGTTTTTGCTCAAGTTATTGTGTTAACGGCCGAGCGGAAGGACAGACGGTGGCCTGTGTATAAAAACTGGGCGTGTCTTCCACCGATTTCGCCCATTTTCACAGAGAACAGTTACCGTCATAGAATCTATGCCCCTACCAAATTTGAGAATGATTGGTAAATTTTTGTTCGACTTATGGCATTAAAAGTATTCTAGACAAACTTCAAAATGGGCCTGGCTGCGCCCATTTTCATTTAATTTTCTTTTATTTTTGTATTTTGTTGCATCATATCATTACTGGAGTTGAATTTTGACTTAATTTACTTATATACAGTAAAGATATTAAATTTTTTGTTAAAATTTGAATTTAAAAAAAAAATTTTTTTAAAAGTGGGCGTGTACTTCATCCAATTTTGCTAATTTTTATTTAGCACATATATAGTAATAGTAGTAACGTTCCTGCCAAATTTCATCATGATATCTTCAACGACTGCCAAATTACAGCTTGCAAAACTTTTAAATTACCTTCTCGTAAAAGTGGGCGGCGCCACGCCCATTGTCCAAAATCTTACTAATTTTCTATTCCCATTCAACCCATCTACCAAGTTTCGTCGCTTTATCTGTCTTTTGTAATGAATTATCGCACTTTTTCTGTTTTTCGAAATTTTCGATATCGAAAAAGTGGGCGTGGTTATAGTCCGATATCGTTCATTTTAAATAGCGATCTGAGATGAATGCCCAGGAATCTACATACCAAATTTCATCAAGATACCTCAAAATTTACTCAAGTTATCGTGTTAACGAACAGACGGACGGGCGGACGGACGGACGGACGGACATGGCTCAATCGAATTTTTTTTCGATACTGATGATTTTGATATATGGAAGTCTATATCTATCTCGATTCCTTTATACCTGTACAACCAACCGTTATCCAATCAAAGTTAATATACTCTGTGAGCTCTGCTCAACTGAGTATAATAACAACACCTGCTGATATGATTGATTGCACGCAAACAATTAATTTCAATAAAACAATAAAGTGTAGCATAAATTCGTTAATTAATTGAATGTTATTACTTACTTACTTACTTACTTAATTGGCGCTTAACCGTCTAAACGGTTATGGCCGTCCAACAAGGCGCGCCAGTCGCTCCTTCGCTCCGCCAACCAGCGCCAATTGGTCACACCAAGGGGGTTTAAATCGTTTTCCACCTGGTCCTTCCAACGGAGTGGGGGCCGCCCTCTACCTCTGCTTCCATAGGCGGGTTCCGATAGAAACACTTTCTTGGCCGGAGCATCATCTTTCATTCGCATAACATGGCCTAGCCAGCGCAGCCGCTGCATTTTAATTCGCTGGACTATGTTGATGTCTGCGTATAGCTCGTACAGCTCATCATTAAATCTTCTTCGGTACTCGCCATCGCCAACGCGTAGAGGTCCATAAATCTTTCGAAGAACTTTTCTCTCGAACACTCCCAAAGCCGCTTCATCTGCTGTTGTCATGGTCCATGCTTCTGCCCCATATAGCAGGACAGGTACGATAAGTGACTTGTAGAGTATGATTTTCGTTCGCCGAGAGAGGACTTTACTTTTCAATTGCCTACCTAGTCCAAAGTAGCATTTATTGGCAAGATTGATTCTTCGCTGGATTTCAGTGCTGATGTTGTTGCTAGTGTTGATGCTAGTTCCCAAATAAACGAAGTCTTTTACTATTTCGAAATTATGGCTGCCAACAGTAGCGTTGTTGCCAAGGCGCATATGCGCTGACTCTTTGCTCGATGACAGCAGGTACTTCGTTTTGTCCTCATTGACCATCAAACCCATCTTTACCGCTTCTTTTTCCAGCTTGGAGTAAGCAGAACTAGCAGCGCGGGTGTTTAGGCCGATGATATCAATGTCATCAGCATATGCCAGTAATTGCACGCTTTTATAGTATATTGTTCCAGTGCGGTTAAGTTCTGCAGCTAGTATAATTTTCTCCAGCATCAAATTAAAGAAATCGCACGATAGGGGGTCACCCTGTCAGAAACCTCGTTTAGTTTCGAACGGCTCGGAGAGGTCCTTCCCAATTCTGACTGAGCTGATGGTGTTGCTCAACGTCATTTTGCACAGCCGTATAAGTTTTGCGGGGAAACCAAATTCAGACATAGTGGCATATAGGCAGCTCCTTTTCGTGCTGTCGAAGGCGGCTTTAAAGTCGACGAAGAGGTGATGTGTGTCGATTCTCTTTTCACGGGTTTTTTCCAAGATTTGGCGCATTGTGAAAATCTGGTCGATGGTAGATTTACCAGGTCTGAAGCCGCACTGATAAGGTCCAATCAGCCGGTTCAACGTGGGCTTCAATCTTTCGCACGATATTAAGAAGGCTGATTCCACGATAGTTGGTGCATTTTGCAGTATCCCCCTTCTTGTGGACTGGGCAAAGAACACTTAGATTCCAACCGTCGGGCATGCTTTCGTCCGCCCATATTTTGCTAAGAAGCTGCTGCATGCGCCTTACCAACTCCTCGCCGCCGAACTTCAATAGCTCCGCATGCAATCCATCAGCGCCCACGGCCTTGTTGTTTTTCAATCTGGTTATTGCTATTCTAACTTCGTCATAATCGGGCGGGGGGGACATATATTCCATCATCATCGATTGCGGGATCGGGTTCTTCATCTCTGCGCGGTGAATTGCTGCCTCCATTTAGGAGAGCAGAGAAGTGTTCCCTCCATAATCTAAGCACTCTCTGGACATCAGTTACAAGGTCGCCGTTTCATTCCTAATTGAATGTTATTACATATTTTTAAATTATGTCCACTGCCGTAGCATCTTCGAGTAATTACTGAATACTTGAGTTATTAATCAGTGGCTTATGATAAAAAGAAGCCTACCTATACACCAAATTTCAGGCAAATTTGTCGGAATAGATCGGCCCTAGCCCAATTCCCGAAAAAAGATCGTTAGTACTTATTTAGCCAAAATGCTACCTACAGCCCAAGGTTCAGGAAAATCGAATAGTGAATTGAATTTGATCTAATGCAACGGTCCCTGGTCCACTTCCCAAAAAGGAACACTCTCCGGGTTCGCACAATAAATATGATTTATTACAATAGATCAGACCCTGGTGAACTTTACGAAAAGAAAGGAGGTACCCCTATACCAAATGTCAAGCAAATCGCACTGTAAACTGTTTTATGTAGAATAGGTCGGCCACTTCCTCAACCAAATTGTGAATTTAAAGCATCCTCAAACCCCCTTCAACACACCTTGAACACACACAAATTTTTTTGTTAAAATCAGAAGTTCAGTAACAAATATGTATAAGATCTATTAAATCTTCTTAATGTACAAACATTAGTACATATATGCAATAGAATAGAATAGAGGCGCTATTTCTATTTTGTTGGTAGCCTTTTTTCGAATATATACATACATCCATATATATGCACATTAGAGTGGGTCGCAAAAAGAAGTTCCAACCCGCTCCTAAATTTCAAACTTATATTGAGAAAGTTTCGGAAAAAATTTTAATTTTTTTGATCCTTCGAAATACAGCCGAAATTGCTTCATTATTGTTACTTGAGTGTTTTAGTCCAATTTTTTAATTTGATACGCCTTTATTTTGGTCTTGGAAATCTGCATATTTGCTTTAGTGTCCTTTCGAGCTATGAAGTCTATGAAGGCCAAACAAATACTTGATGGCACTAGTAAGCGATCTTCAACATAAAATTGTGGGGATAAATCTTAATGCCGTGGTGTGGTGGATGGTGAAAGCGCGCTCCGCCTACCACACCGAAGGTTTTGGATTCAAATCAAGGGCATCAAAAATTTTGAAAAAAAGTTTTTTCAATTACTTAGGTCACCTTTTTTGTCGTTCCTCATCAGCGGCAACGCTTTTTTGTTAAGTTGGTCCACCGTTGCAGCCAATGCATACCAATTTGGTATCACCATTTTTATACTCAGTTGAGCAGAGCTCACAGAGTATATTAAGTTTGATTGGATAACGGTTGGTTGTACATATATAAAAGAATCGAGATAGATATAGACTTCCATATATCAAAATAATCAGGATCGAAAAAAAATGTGATTGAGCCATGTCCGTCCGTCCGTCCGTCCGTCCGTTAACACGATAACTTGAGTAAATTTTGAGGTATCTTGATTAAATTTGGTATGTAGGTTCCTGAGCACTCATCTCAGATCGCTATTTAAAATGAAGTATATCGGACTATAACCACGCCCACTTTTTCGATATCGAAAATTTCGAAAAACCGAAAAAGTGCTATAATTCATTACCAAAGACAGATAAAGCGACGAAACTTGGTAGATGAGTTGAATTTATGACGCAGAATAGAAAATTAGTAAAATTTTGGACAATGGGCGTGGCACCGCCCACTTTTAAAAGAAGGTAATTTAAAATTTTTGCAAGCTGTAATTTGTCAGTCGTTGAAGATATCATGATGAAATTTGGCAGCGACGTTACTCCTATTACTATCTGTACGCCTAATAAAAATTAGCAAAATCGGAGAAGGACCACGCCCACTTTAAAAAAAAAAATTTTTAAAGTAAAATTTTAACAAAAAATTTTATACCTTTACAGTATATAAGTAAATTATGTCAACATTCAACTCCAGTAATGATATGGTGCAACAAAATACAAAAATAAAAGAAAATTTCAAAATGGGCGTGGCTCCGCCCTTTTTCCTTTAATTTGGTTAGGATACTTTTAACGCCATAAGTCGAACAAAAATTAACGAATCCTTTTGAAATTTGGTAGGGGCATAGATTTTATGATGCTAACTTTTTTCTGTGAAAACGGGCGAAATCGGTTGATGCCACGCCCAGTTTTTATACACAGTCGTTCGTCTGTCCTTCCGCATGGCCGTTAACACTATAACTTGAGCAAAAATCTAAATATCTTTAACGAACTTGGTTCACGTACTTACTTGAACTCACTTTATCTTGGTATGAAAAATGAACGAAATCCCACAATGACCACGCCCACTTTTTCGATATCGAAAATTACGAAAAATGAAAAAAATGCTATAATTCTATACCAAATACGAAAAAAGGGATGAAACATGGTAAGGTAATTGGATTGGTTTATTGACGCGAAATATAACTTTAGAAAAAACTTTATAAAATGGTTGTGACAACTACCTTATTAAGTAGAAGAAAATGAAAAAGCTCCGCAGGGCGAAATAAAAAACCCTTAAAATCTTGGCAGGTATTACATATATAAATAAATTAGCGGTATCCAACAGATGATGTTCTGGGTCACCCTGGTCCACATTTTGGTCGATATCTGGAAAACGCCTTCACATATACAACTACCACCACCCCTTTTTAAAACTCATTAATAACTTTAATTTGATACCCATATCGTACAAACACATTCTAGAGTCACCCCTGGTCCACCTTTATTGCGATACCTCGAAAAGGCGTTCACCTATAGAACTAAGGCCCCCTCCCTTTTAAAATACTCATTAACACCTTTCGTTTGATACCCATATTGCACAAACGAATTCTAGAGTCACCCCTGGTCCACCTTTATGGCGATATCTCAAAACGGCGTCCACCTATGGAACTAAGGATTACTCGCTTTTAAAATACTCATTAACACCTTTCATTTGATACCCATATCGTACAAACGCATTCTAGAGTCACCCCTGGTCCACCTTTATGGCGATATCTCGAAAAGGCGACCACATATACAACAACCACCATATACAACACTCCCTTTTAAAACCCTCATTAATACCTTTAATTTGATACCCATATCGTACAAAGAAATTCTAGGGTCACACCTGGTCCACCTTTATGGCGATATCTCGAAACGGCGTCCACCTGTGGAACTAAGCATCACTCCCTTTTAAAATACTCATTAACACCTTTCTTTTGATACCCGTATTGTACAAACAAATTCTAGGGTCACCCCTGGTCCACCTTTATGGTGATATCTCGAAACGGCGTCCACCTATGGAACTAAGGATTACTCCCTTTTAAAATACTCATTAACACCTTTCATTTGATACCCATATCGTACAAACGCATTCTAGAGTCAACCCTGATCCACCTTTATGGCTACATCCCTAAATGGCGTCCACCTATAGAACTATGGCCCACTCCCTCATAAATACTCTTTAATGCCTTTCATTTGATACACATGTCATACAAACACATTCCAGGGTTTCCCTCGGTTCATTTTCCTACATAGTTATTTTCCCTTATGTTGTCACCATAGCTCTCAACTGAGTATGTAATGTTCGGTTACACCCGAACTTAACCTTCCTTACTTGTTTGTGTTGTTTTTTATATTTGTATAAGTTTTGCCAAAAAATGTAAATTAAAAATAGTTTTTGTTTTTATTTATTTATTAAAATAACTTAAAATTTTTACAAATTGTTCACCGCTTTGAGAATGATGGTGACAAATTACGGTGAAGAACGAGTTGAAAGGTGAACTTCACAGTCTTCTAACTTTTCATATAATTACTTTTACATTTCAGCATTTTTGACAACCGCTTTTTTGGTGCCGCTTTCGAGGAAACCAAGCCTTTAAGGAAATGGTTTAAAAGCAACAATGTCATGAATTTGAAAATACTTTCGATTAAAGTTTGAAAAATTGTGAAAATAATTCGAAATAATTATGTAAAAGTGCAGATTATAAATACGTAATCTATTTATATTTATTTAATATTAATTCCAGCCTTTTACAACATCAAAAATTAAATGGGAAAAAGTTGATGTTTCCATAAGCATGTATGCAAACTGGTCAATGGCAACAGTGCTTATCTGTAAACAATACACACACAAATATGTTATGTACATGTACACAGACGCACACATTGATTCCAACGGGCTTGGGGTTCGGTCAAACGTGTTTCGTACGACAAACGTCCGTATGTACGGCACACGTCGGTGGGTAATTGCCGCTTTAGGCCCGGTTTATCAGTAGTTGGTTAAGCTGAGCTAAAACTAGCTTGCTTAAACTCTAGTCAAATTTAAACTCCAGTTAAACTACTGAGCAGTTTTTCGGTCACAGTTTCCATGGTTTTTATATTATCTAGATAATTTGTAGATACGGCAACAGCTGGATTTTGTTTACCCAACAAACATGGAAAAAAATTATCCTGCTAAATATATATCTAGTTCTGGATGTGATATCCAAAATCATTATTTAATTATTCTTAAACCAGATAGTTCTCGAGTTGATATCCAACGTGATTTTCCAGTCACTATCTAACCTTTGAGAAATTTTGTAAAATTAAAAGTTTTCCAGTTGATCTCCAACGTCATTAATATTTTCCAATTATTATCCTAATTTCGAGAGATTTTGAGAAATGTACAGTTCTCAAATGAATATTCAACCCATTTTTCCAGTTCATATCTTACATTATATATCGAGTTGAAATCTCCAAGGTGGTACCACCAAAACCAACAGCTTTTTATTGTGAGAAATAAACAGCTGGTTGATAGCAGTAATGAAGCGTAATTAATCAGGAATAAATTATATAGGCGGACGCCGTGGTGTGATGGTAGCGTGCTAGGCCTGCCACACCGAAGATCCTACCTCAACATCATTGAATCATACATTTGAATCCAGTTAGAGAACCTCAAGTTGTTAATTACATTTTTTCAGCTTAAGAAATAGCATATTTTGTTTTATAAAAAGTTCCCTCTTTTGTTGAGTACGCTATCATTCTCGAGTTGAGCCACTGTTTCGAAACAACTTTTGAGATTTTAGAAGTATGCCTTGTTATCAACATGAGCTCTAATGGTACTCAAGCCCAAATGCTTGTTGGGTATATTCGACGCCATTTCGTACGAACGCAAATAACTGACAGGTTAACTAGAGTTTAACCCTGGCAGAGCGGCCGCTTAAGCTCGGCTTAAACTTCATTTAAAGTAGACTGAAAAACTGCAGAATAAGTTTAAACGTAGTTTACTTGACAAACTGAGTTGAACTTGTACTGAAAAACTGGGCTTTATATCGGTATTTTCTTTTTGTATCATGTTCTATTCATAAACGAGGGAACTTTAAAGCTATGTTTAAAGTTTGATCTCACAACCTAAGGCATTTGAATGCGTCACATCTTAAATGAATACAACCAAAATTTTTTTTTATATTAAATCGCAGTTATATTTTTTATTATTTATTTGTAATTAACACAAAAAGAAATATTGCCATTTGGACTACTTAATGAAATATCACCATATCTCGGCTGCCGTACCGAAAACGCTCTATTTTAGCATAAATTCTATGTTTTGACGTTAGCTAGGATGTTTATGAAAAAAGTTCTGAAATTGGGCGTTCAGCCGAGTTAGGTGAACTCAGCAGTCGATTTGAAAAAACACATTGCAATTAATTGGTTTTCGCAAATTGCAGAAAAGCTCGAACATCATTATTTTTTACACTTGTATATAAAGTCCAAGAATAGAAGTTCATCCCACCTACTAGCACCGCACACAGTTTTCCTCCCGCCATGGCCGGTGCACCAGCATCTCCCCAACACGTATCACTAGTCCCTACCGGATCGCTTAAACAAATTACGGTTGTTGGGAAATTTTTCTCTGCTTCCTTATAACGACGCGCATACAAATCTTTACATTCGTTGATTGGGGTTACTACAAATTCAGCAGTTTGGAGGTTATCCGAAGCTGGCCCAAAGTCTTCATCTTTCGAACCCGATCCACTAACCTCCAATTTTGTGCCAGTGTCTAATTCAGTTTCGCATAAAGATAATGGTTGTATAAGTATGCTGGGAAATGCTGATCTTAATACAATCACGACTATATCAATTTCTTCCATTCTCGGATGATTGAAATGACATGGACGAATTATACGAGCCGCATAGCGCCTTTCTCCTGCTCCATTTAAATTGGCTGTACCAGCTGTAACAGTGATGTCAGGCAGGAGCACACCTTCCAAGCAAAATTCAAATGTCAGAACCTTGTTGAAAGTGAGCAAAGTACCAACGCATCGATAACACTCGTCATTACGTATTGCCACCAAATACGGTCTATTCGAAACTCTGCCACCTTTAACACGATATATCGAATCCGTATTAATCAAAAGATTGGTGAGGATGACAAACAATATCGCGAAAGAATTGCTTAAATTCATTTTAATTTATGATTTTTTAGTTTAAAGTGAAGGAAGTTGAAATATGTGGGCTCTATTTATACAAAATTTTGTTGTGACAGCCTACTAAATTTTTGTGATTGTAGCAGCATAAAACACTGCTTATGCCAGGTGATGAAAAAAAAGAAGCTAGATTGGCAAAAAAAGGTTAGAAAAGGCTAAATTTAGAAAAAAAAGAAGCTAAAAAAAGGCCATAAATTTTTTTGGTTAATTCATAAAATTTTTTTTATACTCAGTTGAGCAGAGCTCACAAAGTATATTAAGTTTGATTGGATAACGGTTGGTTGTACATATATAAAGGAATCGAGATAGATATAGACTTCCATATATCAAAATAATCAGGATCGAAAAAAAATTTGATTGAGCCATGTCCGTCCGTCCGTCCGCCCGTTAACACGATAACTTGAGTAAATTTTGAGGTATCTTGATGAAATTTGGTATGTAGGTTCCTGAGCACTCATCTCAGATCGCTATTTAAAATGAACGATATCGGACTATAACCACGCCCACTTTTTCGATATCAAAAATTTCGAAAAACAGAAAAAGTGCGATAATTCATTACAAAAGACAGATAAAGCGACGAAACTTGGTAGATGGGTTGAATGGGAATAGAAAATTAGTAAGATTTTGGACAATGGGCGTGGCGCCGCCCACTTTTACGAGAAGGTAATTTAAAAGTTTTGCAAGCTGTAATTTGGCAGTCGTTGAAGATATCATGATGAAATTTGGCAGGAACGTTACTACTATTACTATATATGTGCTAAATAAAAATTAGCAAAATTGGATGAAGAACACGCCCACTTTTAAAAAAATTTTTTTTTTAAATTCAAATTTTAACAAAAAATTTAATATCTTTACTGTATATAAGTAAATTAAGTCAAAATTCAACTCCAGTAATGATATGATGCAACAAAATACAAAAATAAAAGAAAATTAAATGAAAATGGGCGGAGCCAGGCCCATTTTGAAGTTTGTCTAGAATACTTTTAACGCCATAAGTCGAACAAAAATTAACCAATCCTTTTGAAATTTGGTCGGGGCATAGATTTTATGACGTTAACTGTTTTCTGTGAAAATGGGCGAAATCGGTTGAGGCCACGCCCAGTTTTTATACACAGTCGTTCGTCTGTCCTTCCGCATGGCCGTTAACACGATAGCTTGAGCAAAAATCGACATATCTTTAATGAACTTAGTTCACGTGCTTACTTGAACTCACTTTATCTTGGTATGAAAAATGAACGAAATCCGACTATGACCACGCCCACTTTTTCGATATCGAAAATTACGAAAAATGAAAAAAATGCCATAATTCTATACCAAATACGAAAAAAGGATGAAACATGGTAAGGTAATTGGATTGTTTTATTGACGCGAAATATAACTTTAGAAAAAACTTTATAAAATGGTTGTAACACCTACCATATTAATTAGAAGAAAATGAAAAAGTTCTGCAGGGCGAAATAAAAAACCCTTAAAATCTTGGCACATATTACATATATAAATAAATTAGCAGTATCCAAGAGATGACGTTCTGGGTCACCCTGGTCCACATTTTGGTCGATATCTGGAAAACGCCTTCACATATACAACTACCACCACTCCCTTTTAAAACTCTCATTAATACCTTTAATTTGATACCTATATCGTACAAACACATTCTAGAGTCACTCCTGGTCCACCTTTATGGCGATATTTCGAAACGGCATCCACCTATAGAACTAAGGCCCACTCCCTTTTAAAATACTCATTAACACCTTTCTTTTGATACCCATATTGTACAAACAAATTCTTGGGTCACCCCTGGTCCACCTTTATGGCGATATCTCGAAACGGCGTCCACCTATGGAACTAATGATTACTCCCTTTTAGAATACTCATTAACACCTTTCATTTGATACCCATATCGTACAAACGCATTCTAGAGTCACCCCTGGTCCACCTTTATGGCGATATCTCGAAAAGGCGACCACCTATACAACAACCACCACTCCCTTTTAAAATCCTCATTAATACCTTTAATTTGATACTTATATCGTACAAACACATTCTACAGTCACCCCTGGTCCACCTTTATGGCGATATTTCGAAACGGCATCCACCTATAGAACTAAGGCCCACTCCCTTTTAAAATACTCATTAACACCTTTCATTTGATACCCATATCGTACAAACGCATTCTAGAGTCAACCCTGATCCACCTTTATGGCTATATCCCTAAATGGCGTCCACCTATAGAACTATGGCCCACTCCCTCATAAAATACTCTTTAATGCCTTTCATTTGATACACATGTCATATAAACACATTACAGGGTTTCCCTCGGTTCATTTTCCTACATGGTTATTTTCCATTGTGTTGTCACCATAGCTCTCAACTGAGTATATAATGTTCGGTTACACCCGAACTTAACCTTCCTTACTTGTTATCTTTTAGTTTACACATTTGTAAATAAAAACTAATAAACATAACTTAAACATAACTTCTTGTTTCAAAACATATCAGGCACATTTTCCTTGACTAGCACATGGAATTACTTTAAATGATTGCATATGTGTATACACATAAAAAAAATATTACAAACTAATTATTTATATAAAATATTCCCCGTCTGAAGAATCAGAAGAGCTTAAGTATGCGTATAAAGTTTGGCTATTTACCATAGATATGAGATCATCGGTAATTTCAAAATCATTACAACCTTTAGATAAGCGTTTTAACGAGCATCTAATATTAAGCAGCGCATTAAGCATTTTAATTTTTAGTTTGTTTGTAAAAATGCTTTCAACCTCCGCGTTACTGAGTGGTAATACTAAAAAACTAAATATGAATTCGACAAGTTCTATAAAAGGAGGTTGGTTTAATGCATTTTTATGTTCCCGGACTTCCGACCAAAATTTCATGGTGGAGTGTACATTTTTCCATTGTATAGTTATAAGTTTTCGCCACTGCAGCTCTATTAATGCTATTTGACTTGAAGAATAACTATACTTCTCTTTTTCAAAGTAAGAAAATACATCTGGCTTTGAAACTTTCAACGAATTTTCAGCAGAAAAAGAATTAATCTTTTGTGGAGAACTCATATTATTAGGTATTAGGTGTTCACAGGAACTATTGAAATTACTTTATTTTAGAAATTATTAAAAATACGTTCAGAGTAAAAAAGGCTAGAAAAAAGTCACGAAGCTAAACCCAAAATTTCGAGGCTAAAGCCAAAAAAAAAGGCTAAATCTAGCCTCGAAAAGGCTAACCTGGCTACACTGAGCATAAATTACCCAGCCTGTAGTCGCAATATAGAAGTATGAAATATGTATGTATATGGTAATTGGCGGCCGACGTGGTGTGGTGGTAGGGTGCTCCGCCTATAACGCCGAGGGTACTGGGTTCAACTTCCGGGCAAAGTAACATCAAATATTTAGAAAAAAAAAAGGGTTTTCTAACCGGGGTCACCCCTCGGGTGTATTTCTGCCATAAAAAGCTTCACAGTGAAAATGCAGATGCCGCTCGCAGTCGGCATAAAACATGTTGGCGCAGTCCCGCCAATTTTTAGGGAAAACAAGTAAGGAAGGCTAATAAACTGTGTGAGAACTATTTATTTATTAAAATAGCCGAACCTAAGGTTTGTAGTCTGACAACACGTAAAATGATTTTTCGCCAATTTCCTTTATTGACTACAAAATAAGTTTGTCAAATAAAAAACACACTGATACACTAACAACATATATTTTTTATTTGGCACAACATATGCATTTCGGACAGAACTGCTGTCCATCATCAGCGACGCGCTACTAAAACAAAGGAGTCAAGAATATAAGGCTAAGTTCGGGTGTAACCGAACATTACATACTCAGTTGAGAGCTATGGAGACAAAATAAGGAAAATCACCATGTAGGAAAATGAACCTAGGGTAACCCTGGAATGTGGTTGTATGACATGTGTATCAAATGGAAGGTATTAAAGAGTATTTTAAGAGAGAGTAGGCCATAGTTCTATGGATGGACGCCATTTAGGGATATCGCCATAAAGGTGGACCAGGGCTGACCCTTGAATTTTTTTGTACGATATGGGTATCAAATGAAAGGTGTTACTGAGCATTTTAAGAGGGAGTGTGCCTTAGGTCTATCGGTAGACGCCTTTTCGAGATATCGCCATTAAGGTGGACCAGAGGTGACTCTAGAATGTGTTTGTATGATATGGGTATCAAATGAAAGCTGTTAATGAGTATTTTGAGAAGGAGTGAGTTTCGAGATATCGCCATAAAGGTGGACCAGGGGTGTCTCTAGAATGTGTTTGTACGATATGGGAATCAAATCAAAGGTATTACTGATCATTTTAAGAGGGAGTGGGCATTAGGTCTATAGGTGGACGCCTTTTCGAGATATCGCCATTAGGGTGGGCCAGGGGTGACTTTAGAATGTTTGTACGATATGGGTATCAAACGAAAAGTGTTACTGAGCATTTTAAGAGGGAGTGGGCATTAGGTCTATAGGTGGACGCCTTTTCGAGATATCGCCATTAGGGTGGGCCAGGGGTGACTCTAGAAAGTTTGTACGATATGGGTATCAAACGAAAGGTGTTACTGAGCATTTTAAGAGGGAGTGGGCATTAGGTCTATAGGTGGACGCCTTTTCGAGATATCGCCATTAGGGTGGGCCAGGGGTGACTCTAGAATGTCTTTGTACGAGATGGATATCAAATTAAAGGTATTAATGAGGGTTTTAAAAGCGAGTGGCCCTTAGATGTATATGTGAAGGCGTTCTCGCGATATCGACCAAAATGTGGGCCAGTTGATCCAGAAAATCATCTGTCGGGTACTGCTAATTTATTTATATATGCAATACCACTAGCAGTATTCCTGCCAAGATCCCAAGGGCTGTTGATTTCGCCTTGTAGAACTTTTTCATTTTCTTCTACTTAATATGGTAGGTGTCACACCCATTTTATCAAGTTTTTTTCTATAGTTATATTTTGCGTCAATAGTCCAATACAATTACCACGTTTCATCCCTTTTTTCGTATTTGGTATATAATTATGGCATTTTTTTCATTTTTCGTAATTTTCGATATCGAAAAAGTGGGCGTGGTCATTGTCGGATTTAGTTCATTTTTCATACCAAGATAAAGTGAGTTCAAGTAAGTACGTGAACTAAGTTCGTTAAAGATATGTCGATTTTTGCTCAAGTTATCGTGTTAACGGCCGAGCGGAAGGACAGACGGTGGACTGTGTTTAAAAACTGGGCGTGGCTTCCACCGATTTCGCCCATTTTCACAGAGAACAGTTACCGTCATAGAGTCTATGCCCCTACCAAATTTGAGAAGGATTGGTAAATTTTTGTTCGACTTATGGCATTAAAAGTATTCTAGACAAACTAAATGAAAATGGGCGGAGCCACGCCCATTTTGAAATTTTCTTTTATTTTTGTATTTTGTTGCATCATATCATTACTGGAGTTGAATTTTGACTTAATTTACTTATATACAGTAAAGATATTAAATTTTTTGTTAAAATTTGAATTTAAAAAAAATTTTTTTTAAAAAGTCGGCGTGTTCTTCATCCAATTTTGCTAATTTTTATTTAGCACATATATAGTAATAGTAGTAACGTTCCTGCCAAATTTCATCATGATATCTTCAACGACTGCCAAATTATAGCTTGCAAAACTTTTAAATTACCTTCTTGTAAAAGTGGGCGGTGCCACTCCCATTGTCCAAAATCTTACTAATTTTATATTCTGCGTCATAACGTCAACCCATCTACCAAGTTTCATTGCTTTAACCACCTTTGGCAATGAATTATCGCATTTTTTCGGTTTTTCGAAATTTTCGATATCGAAAAAGTGGGCGAGGTTATAGTCCGATATCGTTCATTTTAAATAGCGATCTGAGATGAGTGCTCAGGAATCTACATACCAAATTTCATCAAGATACCTCAAAATTTACTCGAGTTATCGTGTTAACGGACAGACGGACGGACGGACGGACATGGCTCAATCAAATTTTTTTTCGATACTGATGATTTTTATATATGGAAGTCTATATCTATCTCGATTCCTTTATACCTGTACAACCAACCGTTATCCAATCAAAGTTAATATACTCTGTGAGCTCTGCTCAACTGAGTATAATTAAAAGGAGCACTACCCAAATTGAAAGATAAGCTCGGCCTTAAATCCCTTCGGAGAGTGATAAAGACTTGCTGTTGAAGCTTCTTATAAAACCCTATAAAACTGCATTTGTATGGTATATGGAGCACTAAGATAATATTTAAGAGAAAATATCGGTACTTCACTTTTAGAAAACAAAAAGCTCCACAACTCTTCTTTTAAGTAATTGTAAATAAGTATAATCTTTATTAATTATAATTATTGTATTATTAAGAATGTCGCTTTCATTTATTTTACAGATTTACATATTTGAGGGGGACGTTTACATCTATATATATATCTTGTGTAATTCTTTCATCGCGAGCTAGATTGGTGATACAAAACCTTCAACCTTTGCCATTTTGTAGTCGGAGATAAGTTTTCTGCATTCGGTTCTGGCAAGGATGCTAAGGGGGCACCTAGAAGGAAGTACATGGAGTGAGGGCTAATTAATCACTTGGATCCTGTGACATAGGAAAGCGAGGGTGAGAACTAAGTACCGCTTTTATTCGAAAGAGGAGTGTTAAACTTTTGATTTCCTGCTTCTTTGGTGGAATGGGTGTTAAAGATTTTTACCGCGGCTTCCTATAGGACGCCTACGTGTGTGGCATAAGGGGACATAAACTGCCAAGGAAAACCTGGTACTGCAAATCTTTCAGATACATATGCAGCTGCTTCTTGGATGAATATTGCTAGCTCTTTTTGAATAGCTCGTTGAGCACCATTATCGTATATTACTTTGTCGGGTAATCCGCGTCGTCCAACGAAACGAGAACAGGCTGCCCTGAAGACCTCAGTTGTCTAACTTGTGCAAGATTCGAGGAGAACCGTTTTAGTAGAGAAGCATACAAATACGCAAACTTATGCTCTTGCGTAGGAATCTTGTCGCAAGGGGGACTTCTTCACCATAAATGGACCAGCGAAGTCAACGCCGGTGACGTAAAAGGACACCGAGTAAGTGACACATTCGGGGCGTAGCGGCCAATATTTGCGAACACATTCGCTGCTTATATATAGTGCACGCCTTGCAGTTGAATATGCTTCCTGCTTGAGTCTGAAGATGTAGTATTCCTTCTGTATCATGCAGATAATTAGTTGCTTTTCGCCATGGAACAAAACTTTATGGAGCAAATCTAGAATCAGGGAGCAAAACTTCGAGTTGTCTGGGATAATAATTGTACAGCGTTCTTTATAGCTCATATCAGCATTAACTAAACGATCGTCAATTTGGGATTTGGGGTCAGCAGGGAGTTTTTTTGCTGATAGGGTTTGATTCTTCTAACTGACTGATTTGTACTGGGAAATGGTGGCGTTGCATTAACATTATGAGTTTCGTTTTAGCGTCGTAGCCGTGAGTGGGGGCTATCGAATTGGGAATCGGGTGGGTTTGAGTCTGACGGATGAAACAGTCTTAGTGTGTTTTTTCTCCGGAAGAGATTTATTAGAAGGGGTGTATTTTGATCAGATCGTGTTCGGCTTAGAGAGCTATTGGAGTCCATTCCACCATAACGAACAGTCAACTAAATCTTGTTCTTTGCATCCTTGAGTTCCTAAATCTGCGGAGTTGTCATCGCTGACGTTCTGCAAACTTTGGGTAATCCTGTATACCACATAAGTTTTCCATGTATGTCGGGGTTTTTCTAGCCAGACCAAAACAATGGAGAAATCTGGCCAGAGTGTCAGTTCGTGTGGTGTCAGCTTCAATTGAAATTGAGTTTGAGTTATTTATTTCGATAATAACACGGCTCCGCAGAGTTCTAGTCATGGCAAGTTAACTGTTTGCAGCGGTGCGACTTTGGTTTTTTCCATAAAGAGGGGGGTTTAGGCAGAGTTCTCATCGTGCTGCACTTTTATATTAACACATGCAAAATTGCACCCGCCGAGGGAAATTTACACTGTTAATAGCTGGGAAACTTACGCGGAAGGTGTTCCACTTGTAAAAGGATTTCGGTTTGACTTCTTCATCCCAGTCGGTTCCTTCTTACCAGAGCTGTTCGAGAAGGATTTTGGCTAAGATTATTACGGCAGCTACGGCTGAGAGTATTTGCCGTTTTGTATTTGACTTAAAGTCGGGAATTGGGTCGTATGAGTAGGAAAACGAGTCAGTTAATGCGTTCCATCCTATTCCTCAGGCTTTAGTAGTATCATGGAATTTGAGAAATTCTATATCTAGGACATCAGAGTCTGGTATTGATTCCAGTCTTGTTGTTTGGTTGCGGTTAGTTTTCTTAGAGGAAAGCCTACTAATTTTAGAGCTTCGATAGGTTGTGTCATAAAATCGAAAGTGGACTGTATATCGTGTCCGCCAGAGAGGACATCATCTGCGTAAGTTTCTCGTAGTAAGATAATAGTGGCGAGGGTTTTTTCCTTTGTGTTTTTTCCTTTTTTCCGAAAGTTACGGTTTTTTATTTGAAATCTGCTATCGGATTTTCATGGGCTTTCCTAAAGAGAGTTCTTTGGAAGTCTTGATCTTCCTATTTCACTACGATTTTGCAATACATTTTTTTGAAGTCGCTATCGAAAACAAACTTGTAGAGGCGCTGTATGTAATACGTACTTAAGAGAGTTTCCGCTTGTGGTGCTTTAGAGGGCCTCACAACATTGGTTCTCGATCTGGATCGGGTTGCTGAGGTTTCTTCCTATTCGCAGAATCGCTTGAGTAGGCTGCTGAGATCCGGTTATGTTGCCTCACTAACTTAAGTGGTGGAGGCCGATACTAGTTACCGGACTACCCCCTGGGTGCCCATCCGAATCTGAGCGACAAGGGTTGCTTGGGCGTTATACCGCGATAGCCATGTCGATTTTCGAAGGGTTCAGCTGACTTTGGAGACTTTATTAGTTGGGAGAAAATGAGCGAGTTTGTGGTGTAAAATAGCATTGGTACAAATCCTTTGCTTAAATCAGAGGAGCAAAGTGTGACCTCGCCAGTTGTTGAATTCGGGACGCCAAAAAAATTTTTTGCTAGCCTTGGCCAATGAGCGCACGAATTTTATGACATTACCTCGCGTACTGTATAGGGACTATTGCCGTGGGGAATAGGGTTGTTTAGCAGCTGCCAAGAAATGTACTGACACTGTGTGGGGAGTGGGATACTGAGATTTCTGTGTCGCTGTGTCACCTATCATGTTTGCTGACCATTTGGAGTAAAAATCCTCCATTCTATTACTTTCGAAAATGAAAGTGCGAAGACTTGAGTCGGGTCCACCAGCGAGGAGAGATTCGTTTATATTTTCCAATCCCAATTTTTGATAAGAGCAAAAAAATATGATTAGTATTTGCGAAGAAAATTAAATTTAACCAGGCAGAAAATTATATTCACCCCACACACTCACTTAGAAAAGCTACTTACCTGCGAAGGGAATTATACTCACCTGTGAAAATTTCACAAACCTTAATTTATTAAAAAACAAAAACAAAAATTATGGCATTAAACATCCCTTGAAGAGTGGCAAAAGCAAATGTGTATATAGATCGATGTATTCATATCCACATTAGAGGTTGCAAAATTTTTAAAAAGTGCTGTTGTTTAGGTCAGGACCTAAAAATCTTTATACTGCAAACACGGCCACCCTAATACATAACTTATTTAGTGCAAATACATTCTTACATCCTTTCATGTACTGCACACCCACATGCATACACATTAATGTATGTTCATCACATATATTCAACGTTAACACGGGTAACTGAGTTTTCCATCGGATAACAAATATCCATTGGAAAACCCTCGCACGATCTCCGGTTCGACAACACGGAGATCACTTTCCATTTTCTTTTCTATTTCAACAAAGGAGGAAGAAAGTCGCTGCTGCTGTCACGCCACATCATACATATATCAGAGGTAAAATATTGTACCAACTTAACACAAAATAAAATTAATTATTGTCATCATTACTAATATAACTATTTGCCTTTTATTTCTTTTTCCATATCCACATATATATATATATTCTCCGTGCTACCACGCACCGTGCGAGAATATACATTTGGTCCTTTCTCACCTTGAGATTTTTTTACAAGCGACAAGAACTTTACATATACAGTCCACATCACAGAAAAGGCAAATCAAGATTATCTATTATAATTTTTGGCACAACAAACAAGACCTTCGAGATAGAACAGCATTTGGAATAAAAACAAAATCATCTTTGCAAACCATCTACCAAGCATAGATAGCCGTAACAACAAACAAGGTACGTGGTTATAATTTACAGCGCACAATTTTTTTTAAGTGAACATTTTTTTTATGTGAATTAAGTGTTAAAAAGGCCTTTTGTCTATCAGCATTATCCCCCCACCCGCTGACACAGCTTAAGGTAACATAGTGCAGAATTTTTAGTAGAAACAATATTAATTTTAATTTAAACTGCACTATTTGCGGTTTCACATAACCATACATTCTTTTTAGTTTCGTTGTTTTTTAATTTTCAACAACAACAACAGCACTTCACTTTGGTTCATATACCCAACAAAAAATTCTGCAATAATTTTAACTGCTTATTTGTTGCTTATTATTTTTACACTTTGCCTTATTTTTTGCGGTTAACATATACTGGATTAACACAACGAAGTCCAGGTTTTTTGTTGTAAAAAATAACCATTACATCTGTGTGGGTGGCGAATCGGCATTTTTTATATACATCCGCGCATACAAAATTACACTAAAAGAAATAGATAGTGAAAATTTAAAAAGTGGATTGCATTTTAGCCTGCGTTTGCTTTTGTTGCCCTCTTTTCTCTAGCTTTCTTTTCAGTAGCTTAGCTAGTTATGCGAGTCGGTGGAATTTTAACACCTATTATTACGCAATTGAGGGTTTTCACCTTAATTGCGTTAACATTTTGCTAGGTATACGAGTCGGTGGGTTTCTACCACCGATCAATACGCAACTGACGGTTTCTACCTTACTTGCGGTATCACTTAGCTAGGTATACGAGTCAGTGGGTTTCTACCACCGATCAAAACGCAACTGAGGGTTTCTACCTTACTTGCGGTAGCACTTAGCTAGGTATACGAGTCGGTGGG
The DNA here is from genome assembly GCF_040869045.1 of Eurosta solidaginis. Taxonomy (NCBI): domain Eukaryota; kingdom Metazoa; phylum Arthropoda; class Insecta; order Diptera; family Tephritidae; genus Eurosta; species Eurosta solidaginis. The sequence continues at coordinate 89,709 of NW_027137097.1, read as the reverse complement.
TTTCTACCACCGATCAAAACGCAACTGAGGGTTTCTACCTTACTTGCGGTACTTAATTACATAACACTAGCTGAGCAGAGAGGGCAGCAAGAGGTTTTTACCTCAAAAGTATACATTAAATCTTCCGGATTTCTATCTGTATACACATCATAAGTAAAAATGGATGCATACATACTTTTTGCTTAGGCAATTGTCGAATTCGAATCAGATATCGGTAACGCGACTGATCTCGATAAACACACTCTTTCCTTTCAACAAGAAGAGTTAAAAAATATGTGGGTAAAAACCAAAAATGCTTATGACGCGTTAATCTCCGCGGGTTTGTCCAAAGATGAAATTAAAGCCATAAAAAAGAAGCATAAGCTTTCTATGGCTAATTATTTTAAATGTATGTCTGCTATGTCGGCTCAGACAGAGACCCTTAATAAAGCAGAAACAGAGAAAATTTACCAGCCTGCCCAAAAACAGACTGATCGCAAACACCATCTTCGCCTTCCTCCATGTGATACCGAAGTCTTTAAGGGTGACTATTTGTCTTGGCCAACATTCCGGGATATGTTTACGGCCATTTACATTTCGAACGACGATATTTACCCGATTGAGAAACTATATTACCTCAGTCAGAAAACAAAGGGGGAGGCCAACGAAATTGTTAGCAACGCACCTGTCACAAATGAAAGGTTTGAAATAGCGTGGAAGGACCTCACTTAAAGGTATGAAAACAAGCGTAGTTTAGTTAAGGCTCAGCTCGACACTGTCTTCGGAATAAAACCTATTGAAATGGATTGCGGCAAATCGATTAAAGATTTACAATTAAAATTAAATAATTGCATGAATGCATTAAAAGGGCATAAGATAGATTTATGGGATGCGGTTTTTGTGTACCTTTGCGCAGAAAAATTGCCCGAAAGCAGCCTCTCGCTTTGGGAACAGTCTTTGGGGAACAAGACAGAGATAGCTAAATGGGAGGACATGAATAAATTTCTTTCTGACCGATTTCTTGCGTTGGAAAACGTGTCTGGCCATAGAGGCAATAAGACTTCAAAAAGTTTTAAGCCTCATATTACAAAACCAACTCCTGAACCCCAACAAAAAAAGGTTGGCAGCTTCCAAACAAGCGTCAAGAAATTTAATTGTAAAATGTGTCACACAAATGAGCATAAACTACGCAACTGCACGAAATTCCTTAAACTTTCACCTGCTCGTAGAGTCGATTTTATTAAGAGCAATAATAGCTGCCTGAATTGTTTATCGTCTGGACATACTGTGTCGAAATGTACTAGTTCTTATAACTGTAGTACATGCCATTCTCGACACAACACGCTCCTACATATACAAAAAAATCAGCAAAAAGCAGCAGTTCATATAAGTAAGGAAGATGATACCCCTTCAACATCGCGACAAGCACGAGAGAGGCAAAATTCAAAGTCCAATGACAAGCAAACCTCCAATGTGCAATCTTGCCATGCGCATAATACCGCTGGTGTACTGTTAGGCACCGCTCGTGTCAACATACATTATAACAATACCAATTTTTCAGCCAGAGCCCTAATTGATTCAGGTTCTGAATGTTCATTTATTACCGAACGTCTCAAACGTCGAATTAACCTGCCATCCAAGAAAATTCGCGCTCAAGTTTCCGGTATAACTAACTCATTCTCTGCACAGGTCAAAGAGTCTTGTTCAATAGAATTGCGGTCACTAATTGACCCATTATTTTCTTTGAACACAAAAGTTCTTGTCCTGCCAAAGCTTACAGGGGATCTTCCAACATGCCAGATCAGTGCGATGACCAGACAATCATTCCCTGATCTCGAGTTGGCAGATAAAAGATTCTTTGTCAACGAACCAGTGGATCTAGTTCTTGGAGGGGACATTTACCCTCAAATCATCTTGAACGGATTGCAGAAGAATGTATCATTGTATAAGCAATTATCCGCCTTTTGGGAACTGGAAGAAATCCCTAAAAACAAACGCTTTAATGCGGACGAACAATACTGCGAGGAATTATACAGAAGTACCACCACTAGGGATAATACCGGGAAATACACAGTCTTATTACCTTTTAAACGAGAATTCCTCTCCAATATATCCCTAGGGCCTTCTCTTAAAAGAGCATGCTCTCAGTTTTTCCGGAGCGAGACACGCCTCGCGAAAAATCCTACTTTACAAACGGAGTACAATCCAGTTGTGACCGAATACGAGAAATTGGGACATATGTCAAGGATCAACAGCTGTGTGCCACCAGACTCCTCTGACCATTATTTTCTACCTCATCACGCCGTCATCAAGGACGAAAGTACCTCCACGAAAGTTCGCGTTGTTGTTAACGCATCTAGTCCGACCGCAAACGGAGTAAGTCTGAACGACGTTTTGTATACAGGTCCTACGCTGCAAGCTGACCTAACTATTCTTATACTTCGCTGGAGACTTTACAAATATGTCTTCAACAGCGATATCGAGAAAATGTTCCGACAAATTATGGTACAACCAAACGAAACCAAATACCAGCGCATAGTATTCCGTACTAGGTCTGAAAGCCCTGTCAGCCTTTACGAACTGAAGACTGTGACATTCGGGGTTAACTGTGCTCCTTACCTAGCAATAAGGACACTTTTACAATTGGCAAAGGACGTCGAATACACCTTTCCAATTGCATCCACAATACTAAGAGAATACATGTATGTGGATGATATTTTTGCTGGTGGACACTGCATCCAATCCACAATTGCTGCCAGAGATCAAATATCTCAGGCATTGCAATCAGCCGGCTTTCCACTAAGAAAATGGACAGCCAATTCCGACCAAATACTAAAGGATATCCCTAAACAGCATCTCCTTAACAAAGATTTCCTGGAATTCGAAGACGCAAGTTCAGTGAAGGCACTAGGAATCAGGTGGAATGCACATAATGATGAGTTTTACTTCATCGCAAAACCAATGGAAAATTGCGACACTTTAACCAAAAGAGCGATCTTATCGGCAATCGCTAAATTGTTCGACCCATTTGGATGGATTGCTCCAATAGTAGTTGTAGCCAAAATAATCATGCAAAACATTTGGCTTGAAGGTACAAAATGGGATGAAGATGTATCACCAACTACTAGGGAACGTTGGAACACCTTAATGGAAAAGTATCATGAAATTAATAACATTGGGATACCGCGCTGGACTCACTTTTCCCCGCACAACAAAGTGGAAATTCACGGTTTTTGTGACGCATCAGAGAAAGCGTATGCCGCGGCGGTATACCTGCGAGTGGAAAACAACGACCAAGTTCTGACCAATTTGCTATTGGCAAAAACAAAAGTAGCTCCGGTAAAAACTAGATCGCTTCCCCGACTGGAATTATGCGGAGCCGTACTACTCTCCGAAATGATGGAAACAATTCTAACAAATCTCAACTTAGGGAATCCAAAAACCTTGTGGACCGATTCAACGATTGTATACTGGCATGGATACGAAAACCCCCTTGTTCGTGGTCAACTTTCGTAGCACACCGTATCACGAAAATCGTCGAAAAGGTAGGAAAGGATAATTGGCGTCATGTGGGTTCTGGATCAAATCCAGCCGATATGGCTAGCAGAGGACTCCCAGCTCATTAACTGGTCAACAATTTCTTGTGGTGGCAGTGACCTTCTTGGTTACAAGAAGACATCTCAAAATGGCCTACACAAGATATATCTTACAACACAACCATCGAGGAGAAACGATTGCAAGCACATGCAGTAACTACCAAAACGGATTTTTATATTCTGGATAGATTTTCGAACCTACCACGAGCCTTAAGGGTGATATCTTATGTCTTGAAATTTCTCGAAAGAACTCATCCAAAGACAAAAGATTATTTTAATAAAACGTCATATCTGGTTTCATCAGATGAAATCGAAATCGCTACGCAACGCTTGGTTAAGATGTCTCAACAACCGTTTTATCCCACAGAATACCAAAATCTGAAGTCAGGCAAGCTAGTAGATTGTAAAAGCGAAGTGCTTCCTCTTGACCCTTGACAAGTATGGCATTATAAGGACTGGTGGTCGCATCCGCGCGGCTCTAGACCTACCATACAATGAACGCCATCCCATAATCCTACCTTACACATGCAAATTTTCTCGCCTTTTAGTTCAGTTTATCCATGAAATCTCTTTACATGGAGAAAATCAACTAATGTTTAGGCTTATTAGGACCCAATACTGGATTCCTAGGGTTAAAAATATGATAAAATCCATCATTCACAATTGTAAGGTCTGCACAATCTATAAAAAACGTGTACATACCCAACATATGGGTAACCTTCCCAAGGAACGTACCCCATTTTCCCGACCATTTACTAATTCAGGGATAGATTTTGCAGGACCATTCGACATAAAAAGTTATAGAGGTAGAGGTTGTCGAATTTCGAAAGGTTATGTCTGTCTGTTTGTCTGCTTTACTACGAAAGCCATACATTTGGAAGCCACGACCGACCTTAGCACCCAATCCTTTCTCGCGGCACTTTCCAGATTTATCGCCAGGCGAGGATGTCCGAAAAATATATATTCCGACAATGGGACTAACTTTGTTGGAGCCTCACGATCACTTAGATCTGCTGATCTAAATATGCTCATCAACTTCTGCAATGGCATTTCATCCCTACTGCCTCTCCTCATATGGGAGGTCTGTGGGAAGCAGGAGTAAAAAGTTTCAAAAGCCACTTTCGAAAAGTGGCAGGTAGGGATAAATATACTTTTGAGGAATTCACAACCCTACTTTGTCGAATATAGGCTTGCCTCAACTCGCGACCATTAAGTCCAGCGTCGAACGAATCGACCGACTTAGAACCCTTAACCCCTGGTCATTTCCTGGTAGGCGGACATCTTCTCGCTCCCCAGAAATAGATTCCAATGAGAATCCTGCCTCCATAGTCAATAGGTGGCATAAATTAAAAGCTTTGCATCAAACCTTTTGCAAAAAATGGAAAAGAGAATATCTCTTAGAAATGCAAAAGCGGGTTAAATGGAAACACCCGAAAGCAAACATCAAAATAGGGGATTTCGTCGTCGTGAAAGACGACAATGTATCTCCAAACGAATGGAGACTTGGAAGAGTGGTCAAACTCCACCCGGGAGCAGATGACCTTGTACGAGTTGTCGACATCACGACTGAAAAAGGTCAAATTACAAGGCCCTTGGCCAAACTGATACTACTTCCACCAGCCAATGAAACAAGTGGAGAGGTATCCACCGATGACCAAACCGATCCTTAAATTAGGACATTACACTTCTTTAAAATATGTAATGCCACTTCGAATTATCGGCATAAAATAGAAATTTATCGAAACGAAACCCTCGCAGGTAGCCAAGCTTATCCGGCACAGAATGAAAAATAATAATTAAAAACATTAACTAACTACAAGCCAAACTACACAACAATCTAAAAACAGTTTACCACGTTTTCGTCCATAAGCTGCAGGAAAGTAAATTAAATTCGCCATTTTTATTTCAAAAATCGACCATCTTTATTTTCTTCATCAAAATGTACCTAAATAAAAAAGGGTTTAATGTTTCAAATACAAGGTACAACTACAACAACTTCAAAATTTCACGTCACGTTGGTGTAATTGGAAAACTACCATACATAAGCATTTTTTTCTTATTCAATTCCATTATTTTTCATTAAAAACCAAATTCGCAAGTAGGTATAAACCTCACATGCAATCGGGTATAAACCCACCACTCTTCAGAGTATTAATAATGCGTAGCATTGAAATTGCAAACAAATTTACATCTTTATTTTAAACCGGAATCGAAAATAATATTTTTAGAGTTTAATTGCTGTTTCTTATTGCTCATAATAACTTACAACATTTTGTGTAGGGTATTGGGAGACACAGCAAATGAACCAAAAACAATACAAATAACGTGCTTATTTTCCACTTAAAATAACACAATTGTGCACAAAGCATTTATTTCCGGATTTCCTAATCAATTAAAATATGCAAACCTGATGGACGAACTCCATTAATTAGTCCTTAAAGTTTATTCTTGCCTACTCTTTGTTGTTGTTGCCTGTGCAGCGACCGGTAATACTGCAACTTAAATCCCTTCTTGGGTGTTAATTGCAGCATAGTGTATATACATACATATGTACACACAGGGACATCATTTAATTGGCATAATCTGAAAAGAAAGGTAAATACAAGTTAGTGAAATCATACAATTAATGTAAATTACAAAATTCCTCTATGTTTACTTACCGGCATGTTTACATTTCGCTTTTGTCATTTACATGACATTTTCATCAACGCAGTATTGTATTGCCATAGCGAACATTTTTTTTTACACCAATATGGGTGTTTAAGTGGTACATGATCCGTTCCAAATTTTTTTTAATGTTTGTAACTACTGATTTCACGAATACTTTAGTGAAAACAGTATTACAAAATAAGTACAAATTGCATGAAAATCGTTCAAAACTCGAAAGGCTTGAATTTTTTCGCAACAAACATTTTTTCAACTACAATATTTTTACCGAAATCCACAAATTTAGCTGGAAAAGGCGAAACTTTCTTGGGTGGCAGGAAACTTTGTGACAAATTAAATCACAAAAATAAAAACCAAATTATAAATTTTCGATCAGATTCGAATATACAAATTTTTATTTATTGTATTCAGTAGAAATTATGAATTAATCACTCGCAAGTGTAATTTATTCATTTTCTATAAGCAGGTCCATGCACATGGTCAATCTGCTATAAGCGCCTATCAGAGGGTCAATACGAATATAAAGAGTTTCATATCAATATGTATGCCATTCAGCGTTCGCCACCAAACCAAAAATCAAAATTCACATATAATATAACAAAATAAATCCAATCTGGCACGGAGACACGTTCTTTTCGTCTGGATATAACATTTAACCTCATAAAGTTAAAATATGGAACAGAGACTTGGCCTCTTTGTCCAGATGGAAAATTAATTGTCACATAATCTAACAAAATAAATCCAATCTGACACGGAGACGCGTCCTCTTCGTCTGGATATAACATTTAACCTCATAAAGTTAAAATCTGGAAGAGAGACTTGGGCTCTTTGTCCAGATGGAAAATTAATTTACATTCGTCGAAATCTGGAACGGAGACGTCCAGACTACGAAAAATCTCGGAACACAAAAGAGATAAATACAAATAAATACAGTCCAAATATGTATACTGTATAATGTGCGTTGAATTATAACCCGTTCTTGTTTTCAGCTTTAATATGTTGCTTCTTTTTCCTACAGCGGCTACTATATGCAAACAAGTCCGGACGTGATCAGCCAACAAATTTTCATTCAATAATACAAACATATTGTATCTAGTTTTAAGTAATACGTGCGCGTGACCGCTTCAGCATGACTTTCCTTCATTTTAAGATGTTGCTTACCGCAAGGGGGCCGGCATGTTTAGGTCAGGACCTAAATATCTTTATACTGCAAACACGGCCACCCTAATACATAACTTATTTAGTGCAAATACATTCTTACATCCTTTCATGTACTGCACACCCACATGCATACACATTCATGTATGTTCATCACATATATTCAACGTTAACACGGGTAACTGAGTTTTCCATCGGATAACAAATATCCATTGGAAAACCCTCGCACGATCTCCGGTTCGACAACACGGAGATCACTTTCCATTTTCTGTTCTATTTCAACCAAGGAGGAAGAAAGTCGCTGCTGCTGTCACGCCATATCATACATATACCAGAGGTAAAATATTGTACCAACTTAACACAAAATAAAATTAATTATTGTCATCATTACTAATATAACTATTTGCCTTTTATTTCTTTTTCCATATCCATATATATATATATATATATATATATATATATATTCTCCGTGCTACCACGCACCGTGCGAGAATATACAGCTGTACAAAATCAAATCCACACAATCATATTTTTTGACCACGAGCAATACACCTTTATAGGTGGTACACCTAAAACTAAAAAAAACCAAGTAAGGAAGGCTAAGTTCGGGTGTAACCGAACATTACATACTCAGTTGAGAGCTATGGAGACAAAATAAGGAAAATCACCATGTAGGAAAATGAACCTAGGGTAACCCTGGAATGTGGTTGTATGACATGTGTACCAAATGGAAGGTATTAAAGAGTATTTTAAGAGAGAGTAGGCCATAGTTCTATGGATGGACGCCATTTAGGGATATCGAAATAAAGGTGGACCAGGGCTGACTCTAGAATTTGTTTGTACGATATGGGTATCAAATGAAAGGTGTTACTGAGCATTTTAAGAGGGAGTGGGCCTTAGGTCTATCGGTGGACGCCTTTTCGAGATATCGCCATTAAGGTGGACCAGGATTGACTCTAGAATGTGTTTGTACGATATGGGTATCAAATGAAAGGTGGTAATGAGTATTTTAAAAGGGAATGGGCTTTAGTTCTATAGGTGAACGCCTTTTCGAGAAATCGCCATAAAGGTGGACCAGGGGTGACTCTAGAATATGTTTGTATGATATGGGTATCAAATGAAAGCTGTTAATGAGTATTTTGAAAAGGAGTGATCCTTAGTTCCATAGGTGGACGCCGTTTCGAGATATCGCCAGAAAGGTGGACCAGGGGTGTCTCTAGAATGTGTTTGTACGATATGGGAATCAAATGAAAGGTGTTACTGAGCATTTTAAGAGGGAGTGGGCATTAGGTCTATAGGTGGACGCCTTTTCGAGATATCGCCATTAGGGTGGGCCAGGGGTGACTCTAGAATGTTTGTACGATATGGGTATCAAACGAAAAGTGTTACTGAGCATCTTAAGAGGGAGTGGGCATTAGGTCTATAGGTGGACGCCTTTTCGAAATGTCGCCATTAGGGTGGGCCAGGGGTGACTCTAGAATGTGTTTGTATGATATGGGTATAAAATGAAAGATGGTAATGAGTATTTTAAAAGGGAGTAATCCTTAGTTCTATAGGTGGACGCCTTTTCGAGATATCGCCATAAAGGTGGACCAAGGGTGACTATAGAATGTTTGTACGATATGGGTATCAAACGAAAGGTGTTACTGAGCATTTTAAGAGGGAGTGGACATGAGGTCTATAGGTGGACGCCTTTTCGAGATATCGCCATTAGGGTGGGCCAGGGGTGACTCTAGAATGTTTGTACGATATGGGTATCAAACGAAAGGTGTTACTGAGCATTTTAAGAGGGAGTGGGCATTAGGTCTATAGGTGGTCGCCTTTTCGAGATATCGCCATTAGGGTGGGCCAGGGGTGACTCTAGAATGTGTTTGTACGATATGGGTATCAAATGAAAGGTGGTAATGAGTATTTTAAAAGGGAGTAATCCTTAGTTCTATAGGTGGACGCCTTTTCGAGATATCGCCATAAAGGTGGACCAAGGGTGACTCTAGAATGTTTGTACGATATGGGTATCAAACGAAAGGTGTTACTGAGCATTTTAAGAGGGAGAGGGTATTAGGTCCATAGGTGGACGCCTTTTCGAGATATCGCCATTAGGGTGGGCCTGGGGTGACTCTAGAAAGTTTGTACGGTATGGGTATCAAACAAAAGGTGTTACTGAGCATTTTAAGAGGGAGTGGGCATTAGGTCTATAGGTGGACGCCTTTTCGAGATATCGCCATTAGGGTGGGCCAGGGGTGAATCTAGAATGTTTGTACGATATGGGTATCAAACGAAAGGTGTTACTGAGCATTTTAAGAGGGAGTGGACATTAGGTCTATAGGTGGACGACTTTTCGAGATATCGCAATTAGGGTGGGCCAGGGGTGACTCTAGAATGTTTGTACGATATGGGTATCAAACGAAAGGTGTTACTAAGCATTTTAAGAGGGAGTGGGCATTAGGTCTATAGGTTGATGCCTTTTCGAGATATCGCCATTAGGGTGGGCCAGGGGTGACTCTAGAATGTGTTTGTACGTTATGGATATCAAATTAAAGGTATTAATGATGGTTTTAAAAGCGAGTGGCTCCTAGATGTATATGTGAAGGCGTTCTCGCGATATCGACCAAAATGTGGACCAGGTGATCCAGAAAATAATCTGTCGGATACTGCTAATTTTTTTATATATGCAATACCACTAACAGTATTCCTGCCAAGATTCCAAGGGCTGTTGATTTCGCCTTGTAGAACTTTTTCATTTTCTTCTACTTAATATGGTAGGTTTCACACCCATTTTACAAAGTTTTTTCCAAAGTTATATTTTGCGTCAATAAACCAATCCAGTTACCATGTTTCATCCCTTTTTTCGTATTTGGTATAGAATTTTGGCATTTTTTTCATTTTTCGTAATTTTCGATATCGATAAAGTGGGCGTGGTTATGGTCGGATTTCGGCCATTTTTTATACCAAGATAAAGTGAGTTCAGGTAAGTACGTGGGCTAAGTTTAGTAAAGATATATCGGTTTTTGCTCAAGTTATTGTGTTAACGGCCGAGCGGAAGGACAGACGGTGGCCTGTGTATAAAAACTGGGCGTGGCTTTCACCGATTTCGCCCATTTTCACAGAGAACAGTTACCGTCATAGAATCTATGCCCCTACCAAATTTGAGAAGGATTGGTAAATTTGTGTTCGACTTATGGCATTAAAAGTATTCTAGACAAACTAAATGAAAATGGGCGGAGCCAGGCCCATTTTGAAATTTTCTTTTATTTTTGTATTTTGTTGCATCATATCATTACAGGAGTTGAATTTTGACTTAATTTACTTATATACAGTAAAGATATTAAATTTTTTGTTAAAATTTGAATTTAAAAAAAAATTTTTTTTTAAAGTGGACGTGTTCTTCATCCAATTTTGCTAATTTTTATTTAGCACATATATAGTAATAGTAGTAACGTTCCTGCCAAATTTCATTATGATATCTTCAACGACTGCCAAATTACCGCTTGCAAGACTTTTAAATTACCTTCTCGTAAAAGTGGGCGGCGCCACGCCCATTGTCCAAAATCTTACTAATTTTCTATTCTGCGGCATAACGTCAACCCATCTACCAAGTCTCATCGCTTTAACCACCTTTGGCAATGAATTATCGCATTTTTTCGGTTTTTCGAAATTTTCGATATCGAAAAAGTGGGCGTGGTTATAGTCCGATATCGTTCATTTTAAATAGCGATCTGAGATGAGTGCCCAGGAATCTACATACCAAATTTCATCAAGATACCTCAAAATTTACTCAAGTTATCGTGTTAACGGACAGACGGACGGACGGACGGACATGGCTCAATCAAATTTTTTTTCGATACTGATGATATTGATATATGGAAGTCTATATCTATCTCGATTCCTTTATACCTGTACAACCAACCGTTATCCAATCAAATTTAATATACTCTGTGAGCTCTGCCCAACTGAGTATAAAACAAGTAAGGAAGGCTAAGTTCGGGTGTGACCGAACATTAAATACTCAGTTGAGAGCTATGGAGACAAAATAAGGAAAATCACCATGTAGGAAAATGAACCTAGGGTAACCCTGGAATGTGGTTGTATAACATGTGTATCAAATGGAAGGTATTAAAGAGTATTTTAAGAGAGAGTAGGCCATAGTTCTATGGATGGACGCCATTTAGGGATGTCGCCATAAAGGTGGACCAGGGCTGACTCTAGAATTTGTTTGTACGATATGGGTATCAAATGAAAGGTGTTACTAAGCATTTTAAGAGGGAGCGGGCCTTAGGTCTATCGGTGGACGCCTTTTCGAGATATCGCCATTAAGGTGGGCCAGGGGTGACTCTAGAATGTGTTTGTACGATATGGGTATCAAATGAAAGGTGGTAATGAGTATTTTAAAAGGGAATGGGCTTTAGTTCTATAGGTGAACGCCTTTTCGAGAAATCGCCATAAAGGTGGACCAGGGGTGACTCTAGAATATGTTTGTACGATATGGGTATCAAACGAAAGGTGTTAATGAGTATTTTCAAAGGGAGTGATCCTTAGTTCCATAGGTGGACGCCGTTTCGAGATATCGCCATAAAGGTGAACCAGGGGCGACTCTAGAATGTGTTTGTACGATATGGGAATCAAATGAAAGGTGTTACTGAGCATTTTAAGAGGGAGTGGTCTGTCTATAGGTGGACGCCTTTTCGAGATGTCGCCATTAGGGTGGGCCAGGGGTGACTCTAGAATGTTTGTACGATATGGGTATCAAGCGAAAGGTGTTACTGAGCATTTTAAGAGGGAGTGGGCATTAGGTCTATAGGTGGACGCCTTTTAGAGATATCGGCATTAGGGTGGGCCAGGGGTGACTCTAGAATGTGTTTGTACGGTATGGGTATCAAACGAAAGGTGTTACTGAGCGCTTTAAGATGGAGTGGGCATTAGGTCTATAGGTGGACGCCTTTTCGAGATATCGCCATTAGGGTGGGCCAGGGGTGACTCTAGAATGTTTGTACGATATGGGTATCAAACGAAAGGTGTTACTGAGCATTTTAAGAGGGAGTGGGCATTAGGTCTATAAGTGGACGCCTTTTCGAGATATCGCCATTAGGGTGGGCCAGGGTGACTCTAGAATGTGTTTGTACGTTATGGGTATCAAATGAAAGGTGGTAATGAGTATTTTAAAAGGGAGTAATCCTTAGTTCTATAGGTTGACGCCTTTTCGAGATATCGCCATAAAGGTGGACGAAGGGTGACTCTAGAATGTTTGTACGATATGGATATCAAACGAAAGGTGTTACTGAGCATTTTAAGAGGGAGTGGGCATTAGGTCTATAGGTGGCCACCTCTTCGAGATATCGCCATTAGGGTGGGCCAGGGCTGACTCTAGAATGTTTGTACGATATGGGTATCAAACGAAAGGTGTTACTGAGCATTTTAGGAGGGAGTGGGCATTAGGTCTATAGGTGGACGCCTTTTCGAGATATCGCCATTAGGGTGGGCCAGGGGTGACTCTAGAATGTTTGTACGATATGGGTAAATAACGAAAGGTGTTACTGAGCATTTTAAGAGGAAGTGGGCATTAGGTCTACAGGTGGCCACCTCTTCGAGATATCGCCATTAGGGTGGGCCAGGGCTGACTCTAGAATGTTTGTACGATATGGGTATCAAACGAAAGGTGTTACTGAGCACTTTAAGATGGAGTGGGCATTAGGTCTATAGGTGGACGCCTTTTCGAGATATCGCCATTAGGGTGGGCCAGGGGTGAATCTAGAATGTTTGTACGATATGGGTATCAAACGAAAGGTGTTACTGAGCATTTTAAGAGGGAGTGGACATTAGGTCTATAGGTGGACGACTTTTCGAGATATCGCAATTAGGGTGGGCCAGGGGTGACTCTAGAATGTTTGTACGATATGGGTATCAAACGAAAGGTGTTACTAAGCATTTTAAGAGGGAGTGGGCATTAGGTCTATAGGTTGATGCCTTTTCGAGATATCGCCATTAGGGTGGGCCAGGGGTGACTCTAGAATGTGTTTGTACGTTATGGATATCAAATTAAAGGTATTAATGATGGTTTTAAAAGCGAGTGGCTCCTAGATGTATATGTGAAGGCGTTCTCGCGATATCGACCAAAATGTGGACCAGGTGATCCAGAAAATAATCTGTCGGATACTGCTAATTTTTTTATATATGCAATACCACTAACAGTATTCCTGCCAAGATTCCAAGGGCTGTTGATTTCGCCTTGTAGAACTTTTTCATTTTCTTCTACTTAATATGGTAGGTTTCACACCCATTTTACAAAGTTTTTTCCAAAGTTATATTTTGCGTCAATAAACCAATCCAATTACCATGTTTCATCCCTTTTTTCGATATAGATAAAGTGGGCGTGGTTATGGTCGGATTTCGGCCATTTTTTTTACCAAGATAAAAGGAGTTCAGATAAGTGCGTGGACTAAGTTTAGTAAAGATATATCGGTTTTTGCTTAAGTTATTGTGTTAACGGCCGAGATGAAGGCCAGACGGTGGACTGTGTATAAAAACTGGGCGTGTCTTCCACCGATTTCGCCCATTTTCACAGAAAACAGTTACCGTCATAGCTATGCCTCTACCAAATTTAAGAAGGATTGGTAAATTTTTGTTCGACTTATGGCATTAAAAGTATTCTAGACAAATTAAATGAAAATGGGCGGAGCCACACCCATTTTGAAATTTTCTTTTATTTTTGTATTTTGTTGCATCATATCATTACTGGAGTTGAATTCTGACTTTATATACTTATATACAGTAAAGATATTAAATTTTTTGTTAAAATTTGAATTTAAAAAAAAATTTTTTTAAAAAGTGGGCGTGTTCTTCATCCAATTTTGCTAATTTTTATTTGGCACATATATAGTAATAGTAGTAACGTTGCTGCCAAATTTCATCATGATATCTTCAACGACTGCCAAATTACAGCTTGCAAAACTTTTAAATTACCTTCTTGTAAAAGTGGGCGGTGCCACGCCCATTGTCCAAAATCTTACTAATTTTCTATTCTGCGTCATAACATCAACCTATCTACCAAGTTTCATCGCTTTATCCGCCTTTGGCAATGAATTATCGCATTTTTTCGGTTTTTCGAAATTTTCGATGTCGAAAAAATGGGCGTGGTTATAGTCCGATATCGTTCATTTTAAATAGCAATCTGGGATGAGTGCCCAGGAATCTACATACCAAATTTCATCAAGATACCTCAAAATTTACTCTAGTTATCGTGTTAACGGACGGACGGACGGACGGACGGACGGACATGGCTCAATCAAATTTTTTTTCGATCCTGATTATTTTGATATATGGAAGTCTATATCTATCTCGATTCCTTTATACCTGTACAACCAACCGTTATCCAATTAAAGTTAATATACTCTGTGAGCTCTGCTCAACTGAGTATAAAAAAACAAATAACAAATAACAATACCAATGCGATCATGCATGTAAAGTAAATTAAAATAGTATCACGAGTTTGGAGTCAAAAAATGTAATTTATTGCAAAAACCTTTAAATGTTATTTTTATAGGGTGCACTATTCGAAGGAAGATAATTAAGTTCTGCTGATATAACTGATTTAGTATTTATGAGTAAATTGTCCCTATTCTTTTTTCCATCACTGTAAGTATTTGCACAACTGAAGTGACATGTGTATACAATAACTGTATTTTGAATGAATAAACAGAGAGAAATGCAAAGGGTATACTTAATTAATTCGATCTGTTTTCAAACTGCTAATTAGTTCTATTGTATTCTCCCGCCACAAAACCATAGTTGGGGGCAGTGCACTAAATTTTGATCAACAACTCTGCTCGAAACTAAGGGGGTTTACATAACCAAGATCTTGTATTAAGTGTTAATGGGTTAATTGAATGTTATTACATATTTTTAAATTATGTCCACTGCCGTAGCATCTTCGAGTAATGACTGAATACTTCAGTTATCTATCAGTGGCTTATGAAAAAAAGAAGCCTACCTATATACCAAATTTCAGGCAAATTTGTTGGAATAGACCGGCCCTAGCCCAATTCCCAAAAAAAAGATCATTAGTACTTATTTAGGCAAAATGCTACCTACAGCCCAAAGTTCAGGCAAATCGAACAGTGAATTGAATTTGATCGAATAGAACGGTCTCTGGTCCACTTCCCAGAAAGAAACTTCACAGGAACACTCTCAGGGTTCGCACAATAAATACGATTTATTACAATAGATCAGACCCTGGTCAACTTTCCGAAAAAAAAAGAAAGACCCCTATACCCAATATCAAGCAAATCGCACTATAAACTGTTTTATGTAGAATAGGTCGGCCACTTCCTCAACCAAATTGTGAATCTAAAGCATCCTCAAACCGCCTTTGAACACACACAACTTTTTTATACTCAGTTGAGCAGAGCTCATTAAATGATCGCTATTTAAAATGATCGATATCGGACTATAACCACGCCCACTTTTTCGATATCGAAAATTTCGAGAAACCGAAAAAGTGCGATAATTCATTACAAAAGACCGATAAAGCGACGAAGCTTGATATATGAGTTGAACTTATGACGCAGAAGAGAAAATTAGTAAAATTTTGGACAATGGGCGTGGCACCGCACACTTTTAAAAGAAGGTAATTTAAAATTTTTGCAAGCTGTAATTTGGCAGTCGTTGAAGATATCATGATGAAATTTGGCAGGAACGTTACTCCTATTACTATATATACGCTTATTAAAAATTAGCAAAATCGGAGAAGGACCACGCCCGCTTTAAAAAAAAATTTTTTTTAAGTAAAATTTTAACAAAAAATTTAATATCTTTACAGTATATAAGTAAATTATGTCAGCATTCAACTCCAGTAATGATATGGTGCAACAAAATACAAAACTAAAAGAAAATTTCAAAATGGACGTGGCTCCGCCCTTTTTCATTTAATTTGTCTAGGATACTTTTAACGCCATAAGTCGAACAAAAATTAACCAGTCCTTTTGAAATTTGGTAGGGGCGTAGATTTTATGACGTTAACTGTTTTCTGTGAAAATGGGCGAAATCGGTTGATGCCACGCCCAGTTTTTATACACAGTCGTCCGTCTGTCCTTCCGCATGGCCGTTAACACGATAACTTGAGCAAAAATCGACATATCTTTAATGAACTTAGTTCACGTGCTTACTTGAACTCACTTTATCTTGGTATAAAAAATGAACGAAATCCGACCATGACCACGCCCACTTTTTCGATATCGAAAATTACGAAAAATGGAAAAAATGCGATAATTCTATACCAAATACGAAAAAAGGGATGAAACATGGTAATTGGATTGGTTTATTGACGCGAAATATAACTTTAGAAAAAACTTTGTAAAATGGTTGTGACACCTACCATATTAAGTAGAAGAAAATGAAAAAGTTCTGCAAGGCGAAATAAAAAACCCTTGAAATCTTTGCAGGTATTACATATATAAATAGATTAGCGGTATCCAACAGATGATGTTCTGGGTCACCCTGGTCCACATTTTGGTCGATATCACATATACAACTATCACCACTCCCTTTTAAAACTGTCATTAATACCTTTAATTTGATACCAATATCGTACAAACACATTCTAGAGTCATCCCTGGTCCACCTTTATGGCGATATCTCAAAAAGGCGTCCACCTATGGAACTAAGGCCCACTCCCCTTTAAAATACTCATTAACGCCTTTCGTTAGATACCCATATTGTACAAGAGTCACCCTTGTCCACCTTCATGGCGATATCTCGAAAAGGCGTCCACCTATAGAACTAAGCCCCACGCCCTTTTAAAATACTCATTAACACATTTCAGTTGATAGCCATATCGTACAAACATATTCTAGAGTCACCCCTGGTCCACCTTTATGGCGATATTTCGAAACGGCGTCCACCTATGGAACTAAGGCCCACTCCCTTTTAAAATACTCATTAACACCTTTCGTTTGATACCCATATTGTACAAACGCATTCTAGAGTCACCCCTGGTTCACCTTTATGGCGATATCTCGAAAAGGCGTCCACCTATGGAACTAAGGATTACTCCCTTTTAAAATACTCATTAACACCTTTCATTTGATACCCATATCGTACAAACAAATTCTAGAGTCAACCCTCATCCACCTTAATGGCGATATCCCTAAATGGCGTCCACCTATAGATCTATGGCCCACTCCCTCATAAAATACTCTTTAATGCCTTTCATTTGATACACATGTCATACAAACACATTCCAGGGTTTCCCTCGGTTCATTTTCCTACATGGTTATTTTCCCATATGTTGCCACCATAGCTCTCAACTGAGTATGTAATGTTCGGTTACACCCGAACTTAACCTTCCTTACTTGTTTTTATTAAAATCAGTCCAGTCGTTTTGGAGAAGTTCAGTAACAAACACGCGTCCAGAAGAAATATTAAATATGTATAAGATCTATTAAATCTTCTTAGTGTACAAACATTAGTACATATATACAATAGAATAGAATAGAGGCGCTATTTCTATATTGTTGTTAGCCTTTCTTCGAATATATACATACATCCATATATATGCACATTAGAGCGGGTCGCAAAAAGAAGTTCTAACAACCCGCTCCTAAATTTCAAATTTATGTTGAGAAGGTTTCGGAAAAAATTTAAAAAATTTTTTTTTTGATCCTTAGAAATGCAGCCGAAATTGCTTTTTTATTGTTACTTGAATGTTTAAGTCCGATTTTTTAATTTGATACGCCATTATTTTGGTCTTGCTAATCTGCATATTTGCTGTAGTGTCCTTTCGAGCTTTGAAGTCTATGAAGTACAAACAAATACTTAATGACACTAGTAAGCGATCTTCAACATAAAATAATTGGAATAAATCTTGATCCCGTAGTGTGGTGGATGGTGGAAGCGCGCTCCGCTTACCACACCGAAAGTCTTGGATTCAAATCAGGGGTATCAAAAATTTTGAAAAAGTTTTTTCAATTAGGACACCTTTTTTGTCGTTCCACATCAACGGGACCACTTTGTTGTTAAGTTGGTCCACCGTTGCAGCCAATGCATATCAATTTGGTATCACCATTTTTTGTGTCGTTTTTTGTATTTGTATAAGTTTTGTCAACAAATGTAAATTAAAAGTAATTTTTGTTTTTATTTATTTATTAAAATAACTCAAATTTTTTGTGTCGTTTTTTGTATTTGTATAAGTTTTGTCAAAAAATGTAAATTAAAAGTAGTTTTTGTTTTTATTTATTTATTAAAATAACTCAAAAATTTGACAAATTTTTCACCGCTTTGAGTATGACGGTGAGAAAATTTGGTGAAAAACGAGTTGAACGGTGGACTTCACAATTTTCTTAGTTTCCATATAATTACTTTTACATTGCAACATTTTTGACAACCGCTTTTTGGTTTAAAAGCAACAATGTCATGAATTTGAAAATACTTTCGGCTGGTAAGACAAATAGGTACTTTAGGGGGAATAGAACACAATTCAAGGACCTAATCCAGTGAAAACGGCTTCATAGCTCGAAATGACATTAAAAGCAAAAATGCAGATTTCCAAAATAAAATAATGATGTATCAATTAAAAAATTGGATGTCAAATATCCAAGCAAAAAAAAAAATTTCGGCTGCATTTCGAAATATTTAAATAAATTAAAAAACACTCTCAACATAAGCTTCAAATTCAGGGGCCGACTTCACACCCTTTTCTTGCTACGATATCAATAACAAATATATTCATTTCCATGAGGTTGGTTGGATCAGTTGTTCTATACCAACCGATATGGATCGGTCAAGTTTTTCTCACTTCATAAACGTGGGAACTTTAAAGCTATGTTTAAAGTTTGATCTCACACCCTAAGGCATTTGCATGCGTCACATCTTAAATGAATATAACCAAAGTTTTTTTTTTTAAATCGCAGTTACATTTTTTATTATTTATTTGTAAATAACACAAAAAGAAATATTGCCATTTGGACTGCTTATTAAAATATCATCATATCTCAGCTGCCGTTCCGAAACCGGTCTATCTTAGCATAAATTCTATGTTTTGACGTGAGCTAGGATGTTTATGAAAAAATTTCTGAAATGGGGCGTTCACCAGAGTTAGGTGAACTCAGCAGTCGATTTAAAAAAACACCTTGCAATTAATTGGTTTTCGCAAATTGCAGAAAAGCTCGAACATCATTATTTTTGACACTTGTATATAAAGTCGACTGATAGTAGTTCATCCCACCTACTAGCACCGCACAAAGTTTTCCTCCCGCCATGGCCGGTGCACCAGCATCTCCCCAACACGTATCCATAGTCCCTAGCGGATCGCTTAAACAAATTACCGTTGTTGGGAAATTTTTCTCTGCTTCCTCATAACGACGTGCATAAAAATCTTTACATTCGTTGATTGGGGTTACTTCAAATTCAGCAGTTTTTAGTACAACCGAAGCTGGCCCCATGTATTTATATTCCGAACCCCATCCACTAACCTCCAATTTTGTGCCCGTGTCTAATTCAGTTTCGCATAAAGATATTGGTTGCATAAGTATGCGGGGGAATGCTGATCTTAATACAATCACGACTATATCAATTTCTTCCATTCTCGGATGATTGAAATGACATGGACGAATTATACGAGCCGCAAAGCGAATTTCTCCTGCTCCATTTAAATTGTATGTACCAGCTTTAACAGTGATGTCAGGCAGGAGTACACCTTCCAAGCAAAATTCAGATGTCAGAACCTTGTTCAAAGTGAGCAAAGTACCAACGCATTGATAAAGCCCGGCATTATCTATTGCCACCACATGCGAGTTTCTGGAATCTCTGCCACCTACAACACGATATGTCGAATTCGTATTAATCAAAAAACTGCTAAGGACGACAAACAATATCGCGTAAGAATTGCGTAAGTTCATTTTAATTTATGATTTTCTGTCAATTTTTATACTCAGTTGAGCAGAGCTCACAGAGTATATTAAGTTTGATTGGATAACGGTTGGTTGTACATATATAAAGGAATCGAGATAGATATAGACTTCCATATATCAAAATAATCAGGATCGAAAAAAAATTTGATTGAGCCATGTCCGTCCGTCCGTCCGTCCGTCCGTCCGTCCGTCCGTTAACACGATAACTTGAGTAAATTTTGAGGTATCTTGATGAAATTTGGTATGTAGGTTCCTGAGCACTCATCTCAGATCGCTATTTAAAATGAACGATATCGGACTATAACCACGCCCACTTTTTCGATATCGAAAATTTCGAAAAACCGAAAAAATGCGATAATTCATTGCCAAAGGTGGTTAAAGCGATGAAACTTGGTAGATGGGTTGACGTTATGACGCAGAATAGAAAATTAGTAAGATTTTGGACAATGGGCGTGGCACCGCCCACTTTTACAAGAAGGTAATTTAAAAGTTTTGCAAGCTGTAATTTGGCAGTCGTTGAAGATATCATGATGAAATGGCAGGAACGTTACTACTATTACTATATGTGTGCTAAATAAAAATTAGCAAAATTGGATAAAGAACACGCCCACTTTTTAAAAAAAAATTTTTTTTAATTCAAATTTTAACAAAAAATTTAATATCTTTACTGTATATAAGTAAATTAAGTCAAAATTCAACTCCAGTATTGATATGATGCAACAAAATACAAAAATAAAAGAAAATTTCAAAATGGGCGTGGCTCCGCCCATTTTCATTTAGTTTGTCTAGAATAATTTTAATGCTATAAGTCGAACAAAAATTTACCAATCCTTCTCAAATTTCGTAGAAGCATAGATTATGTGACGGTAACTGTTCTCTGTGAAAATGGGCGAAATCGGTGGAAGCCACGCCCAGTTTTTATACACAGTCCACCGTCTGTCCTTCCGCTCGTCCGTTAACACAATAACTTGAGCAAAAACCGATATATCTTTACTAAACTTAGCCCACATACTTATCTGAACTCACTTTATCTTGGTATAAAAAATGGCCGAAATCCGACCATAACCACGCCCACTTTATCGATATCGAAAATTACGAAAAATGAAAAAAATGCCATAATTCTATACCAACTACGAAAAAAGGGATGAAACATGGTAACTGTATTGGTTTATTGACGCAAAATATAACTTTGGAAAAAACTTTGTAAAATGGGTGTGACACCTACCATATTAAGTAGAAGAAAATGAAAAAGTTCTACAAGGCGAAATCAACAGCCCTTGGAATCTTGGCAGGAATACTGTAGTGGTATTGCATATATAAATAAATTAGCAGTACCCGACAGATGATTTTCTGGATCACCTGGTCCACATTTTGGTCGATATCGCGAGAACGCCTTCACATATACATCTAAGTCAGTCGCTTTTAAAACCCTCACTAATACTTTTAATTTGATATCCATATCGTACAAATACATTCTAGAGTCACCCTGGCCCACCCTAATGGCGATATCTCGAAAAGGCGTCCACCTATAGACCTAATGCCCACTCCCTCTTAAAATGCGCAGTAACATCTTTCGTTTGATACCCATATCGTACAAACATTCTATAGTCACCCCTGGCCCACCCTAATGGCGATATCTCGAAAAGGTGTCCACCTATAGACCTAATGTCCACTCCCTCTTAAAATGCTCAGTAACACCTTCGTTTGATACCCATATCGTACAAACATTCTAGAGTCACCCCTGGCCCACCCTAATGGCGATATCTCGAAAAGGCGTCCACCTATAGACCTAATGCCCACTCCCTCTTAAAATGCTCAGTAACACCTTTCGTTTGATACCCATATCGTACAAACATTCTAGAGTCACCCCTGGCCCACCCTAATGGCGATATCTCGAAAAGGCGTCCACCTATAGACCTAATGCCCACTCCCTCTTAAAATGCTCAGTAACACCTTTCGTTTGATACCCATATCGTAGAAACATTCTAGAGTCACCCTTGGTCCACCTTTATGGCGATATCTCGAAAAGTCGTCCACCTATAGAACTAAGGATTACTCCTTTTTAAAATACTCATTACCACCTTTCATTTGATACCCATATCGTACAAACACATTCTAGAGTCACCCTGGCCCACCCTAATGGCGATATCTCGAAAAGGCGTCCACCTATAGACCTAATGCCCACTCCCTCTTAAAATACTCAGTAGCACCTTTCGTTTGATACCCATATCGTACAAACATTCTAGAGTCACCCCTGGCCCACCCTAATGGCGATATCTCGAAAAGGCGTCCACCTATAGACCTAATGTCCACTCCCTCTTAAAATGCTCAGTAACACCTTTCGTTTGATACCCATATCGTACAAACATTCTAGAGTCACCCCTGGCCCACCCTAATGGCGATATATCGAAAAGGCGTCCACCTATAGACCTAAAGCCCACTCCCTCTTAAAATGCTCAGTAACACCTTTCGTTTGATACCCATATCGTACAATCATTCTAGAGTCACCCCTGGCCCACCCTAAAGGCGATATCTCGAAAAGGCGTCCACCTATAGACCTAATGCCCACTCCCTCTTAAAATGCTCAGTAACACCTTTCGTTTGATACCCATATCGTACAAACATTCTAGAGTCACCCCTGGCCCACCCTAATGGCGATATCTCGAAAAGGCGTCCACCTATAGACCTAATGCCCACTCTCTCTTAAAATGCTCAGTAACACCTTTCGTTTGATACCCATATCGTACAAACATTCTAGAGTCACCCTTGGTCCACCTTTATGGCGATATCTCGAAAAGGCGTCCACCTATAGAACTAAGGATAAATCCCTTTTAAAATACTCATTACTACCTTTCATTTGATACCCATATCGTACAAAACCATTCTAGAGTCACCCCTGGCCCACCCTAATGGCGATATCTCGAAAAGGCGTCCACCTATAGACCTAATGCCCACTCCCTCTTAAAATGCTCAGTAACACCTTTCGTTTGATACCCATATAGTACAAACACATTCTAGAGCCACCCCTGGCCCACCCTAATGACGATATCTCGAAAAGGCGTCCACCTATAGAACTAAGGATTACTCCCTTTTAAAATACTCATTACCATCTTTCATTTGATACCCATATCATACAAACACATTCTAGAGTCACCCCTGGCCCACCCTAATGGCGACATTTCGAAAAGGCGTCCACCTATAGACCTAGTGCCCACTCCCTCTTAAAATGCTCAGTAACACCTTTCGTTTGATACCCATATCGTAGAAACATTCTAGAGTCAGCCCTGGTCCACCTTTATGGCGATATCCCTAAATGGCGTCCATCCATAGAACTATGGCCTACTCTCCCTTAAAATACTCTTTAATACCTTCCATTTGATACACATGTCATACAACCACATTCCAGGGTTACCCTCGGTTCATTTTCCTACATGGTGATTTTCCTTATTTTGTCTCCATAGCTCTCAACTGAGTATGTAATGTTCGGTTACACCCGAACTTAGCCTTCCTTACTTGTTTAGTTTAAAGTGAAGTAAGTCGAAATATGTGGGTGCTATTTATACAAAATTTTGTTGTGTAAATAAAAATGAGTTTTGAATTTGAAAAAAGACAGCTTACTAAAGTTTTGTGATTGTAGCAGCATAAGTGTGACAAGAAAACATTTTAATGTAGGTACATTCGATTAATGAATACAAAAACAAAAACATTAACACAGCAATATATCAGCACTCTGATGTTTGTGAGTTTACACAGCGTGTAGTCGCAATATAGAAGTATGAAATATGTATGTATATGGTAATTGGCGGCCGACGTGGTGTGGTGGTAGGGTGCTCCGCCTATCACGCCGAGGGTACTGGGTTCAACTCCCGGGCAAAGTAACATCAAATATTTAGAAAAAAAAAGGTTTTCTAACCGGGGGGACCCCTCGGAAGTGATTCGTCAAACTCTCCGGGTGTATTTCTGCCATGAAAAGCTTCTCAGTGAAAATGCAGACGCCGCTCGCAGTCGGCATAAAACATGTTGGCCCAGTCCCGCCAATTTTAAGGGCAAATTAAAAGGAGCACTGCCCAAATTGAAAGATAAGCTCGGCCTTAAATCTCTTCGGAGGTTATCGCGCCTTGGATTTGATAACAATCAGTGAAATAAATGCGGGCTTTGCGGTATCGAAAATGCAAGAAGACTTCGACCCCCTTTACAAATGGCTATGCCATAGAAAGTTGAAAGTGAATGTGGATAAAACCAAATGTATGATATTTTGCAAAAATCAAAGCATCATGGGTGCCAATAACCTAAGCAATATTACTCTGAAGATAAGAAACATTGAAATTCAGCAAGTAGACAAGACCAAGTACCTAGAAAACGAAATTGCAAAAAAAATCGGTTTTATGTACAGAACTTGTAAATATGTATATTAGTCAACGACACAAAATATTAGTGTATCGATCAATTATTGAACCGCACTTTATTTATTGTCCAACAATCCTGCTATTAGCAAATGACATACAAATAAAAAAAACTGCAGATACAACAAAACAAGGCAATGCGATTAATTTTAAAATGTTCGCTTAGAACACCAAAAACTACAATGTTAAATATATTAAACTGGCTCAGTGTAAAACAGTCGATATATTATTTTAAATTGAAATTTATACATCACTAGCAGACCCGGCAGACGTTGTTCTGCCCTAAATTTGGCCTATCTGCATAAATTTTAATAAACTTTTTCCGTCTAACTCTGCCCTATCCCTCTACAGTTTTTCCTAATCTTTTTGTTTACTCCTCCCTCCGTCTTTTTCGCTTCATCTCCATCTTCGTCTAATTCTATCTCTTTCTCAGTCTCCTTCTCCCTTTTCTCTTCTCTCAAGTTTTTCTCCTTCTTCTTCATCTCTTATTGCCAGTCCTAGAGGGTGGTATGTATTTTGTTCCAGTCCCATTCCCAGTCTCAGTCCCAGTCTCACTCCGAGTCTCAGTCCCAGTCCTAGTCCTAATCCCAGTCCCAGTCCGTCTCTGGTATACTTCCCCGATATTTCAGGCAAATCGAATAGGACGTATGTATATAGGTACATGTGGGTATTATTAATTCTTGTCTTTATTTCGGCTTCGCATGCATATTTATCAGTTTTGCCAGGTTGATGCGACTAAATCGAATATCACAATGAACTTTAGAGCTCTCAGCAACAGCTTTCATTTGATATCCATAATACACACACATTATAGGGGTATCCGGGTCAATGTTCTGCCCTATATCTCGAGACCCTAGCCTCCCAGCTGTATGAAAATTATCCTGTAACATAGAACTCATCAACAGCTTTCATTTGATATCCATAATGTATAAACACATTCTAGGGGCACCCGCGTCCACGTTTTGGGCTATATATCGAGACCCTAGCCTCCCAGTTGTATGCAAATTATCCTGTACTATAGCACTCATCAACAGCTTTCCTTTGATATCCATATTGTATAAACACATTTTAGGGGTACCCGGGTCCACGTTTTGGGCTATATCTCGATACCCTAGCCTCCCAGTTGTATGAGAATTATCCTGTACTATAGCACTCATCAACAGCTTTCATTTGATATCCATATTGTATAAACACATTTTAGGGGTACCCGGGTCCACGTTTTGGGCTATATCTCGAGAGCCTAGCCTCCCAGTTGTATGAGAATTATCCTGTACTATAGCAATCATCAACAGCTTTCATTTGATATCCATATTGTATAAACACATTTTAGGGGTACCCGGGTCCACGTTTTGGGCTATATCTCGAGAGCCTAGCCTCCCAGTTGTATGAGAATTATCCTGTACTATAGCAATCATCAACAGCTTTCATTTGATATCCATATTGTATAAACACATTCTTGGGGTACCCGGGTCCACATTTTGGGATATATCTCGAGACCCTAGCCTCCCAGTTGTATGAAAATTATCCTGTACTATAGCACTCATCAACAGCTTTCATTTGATATCCATATTGTATAAACACATTTTAGGGGTACCCGGGTCCACGTTTTGGGCTATATCTCGAGACCCTAGTCTCCCAGTTGTATGAGAATTATCCTGTACTATAGCGCTCATCAACAGCTTTCATTTGATATCCATTTTGTATAAACACATTCTAGGGGTACCCGGGTCCACGTTTTGGGCTATATCTCTAGACCCTAGTCACTCAGCGGTTTAAAACTTACTCTGTACTAAAGCATACATCTACAGCTTCAATTTGATACCCATAATGTAAAAACACATTCTAGGTGTATCCGGGGCCATGTTTTGACCTATATCTCGAGACCGTAGTCACCCAGCGGTGTAAAACTTACTCTGTACTCAAGCATGCATCAACAGCTTCAATTTGATACCCATAATGTAAAAACACATTCTAGGTGTATCCGGCTCCACGTTTTGGGATATATCTCGAGACCCTAGCCTCCCAGTTGCATGCAAATTATCCTGTACTATAGCACTCATCAACAGCTTTCGTTTGATATCCATATTGTATAAACACATTTTAGGGGTACCCGGGTCCACGTTTTGGGCTATATCTCGAGAGCCTAGCCTCCCAGTTGTATGGGAATTATCCTGTACTATAGCAATCATCAACAGCTTTCATTTGATATCCATATTGTATAAACACATTCTAGGGGTACCCGGGTCCACGTTTTGGGCTATATCTCGAGACCCTAGCCTCCCAGTTGTATGAAAATTATCCTGTACTATAGCACTCATCAACAGCTTTCATTTGATATCCATATTGTATAAACACATTCTAGGGGTACCCGGGTCCACGTTTTGGGCTATATCTCGAAACCCTAGTCTCCCAGTTGTATGAGAATTATCCTGTACTATAGCGCTCATCAACAGCTTTCATTTGATATCCATTTTGTATAAACACATTCTAGGGGTACCCGGGTCCACGTTTTGGGCTATATCTCGAGACCCTAGTCACTCAGCGGTGTAAAACTTACTCTGTACTAAAGGATACATCAACAGCTTCAATTTGATTCCCATAATATAAAAACACATTCTAGGTGTATCCGGGTCCATGTTTTGGCCTATATCTCGAGACCGTAGTCACCCAGCGGTGTAAAACTTACTCTGTACTAAAGCATACATCAACAGCTTCAATGTGATTCCCATAATATAAAAACACATTCTAGGTGTATCCGGGTCCATGTTTTGACCTATATCTCGAGACCGTAGTCACCCAGCAGTGTAAAACTTACTCTGTACTCAAGCATGCATCAACAGCTTCAATTTGATACCCATAATGTAAAAACACATTCTAGGTGTATCCGGCTCCACGTTTTGGGCTATATATCGAGACCCTAGCCTCCCAGTTGTATGCAAATTATCCTGTACTATAGCACTCATCAACAGCTTTCCTTTGATATCCATATTGTATAAACACATTTTAGGGGTACCCGGGTCCACGTTTTGGGCTATATCTCGAGACCCTAGCCTCCCAGTTGTATGAGAATTATCCTGTACTATAGCACTCATCAACAGCTTTCATTTGATATCCATATTGTATAAACACATTTTAGGGGTACCCGGGTCCACGTTTTGGGCTATATCTCGAGACCCTAGCCTTCCAGTTGTATGAGAATTAGCCTGTACTATAGCACTCATTAACAGCTTTCATTTGATGTCCATATTGTATAAACACATTCTAGGGGTACCCGGGTCCACGTTTTGGGCTATATCTCGAGATCCTAGCCTCCCAGTTGTATGAGAATTATCCTGTACTATAGCACTCATCAACAGCTTTCATTTGATATCCATTTTGTATAAGCACATTCTAGGGGTACCCGAGTCCACGTTTTGGGCTATATCTCGAGACCCTAGCCTCCCAGTTGTATGAAAATTATCCTGTACTATAGCACTCACCAACAGCTTTCATTTGATATCCATATTGCACAAACACATTCTAGGGGTACCCGGGTCCACGTTTTGGCCTATATCTCGAGACCCTAGTCACCCAGGGGTATGAAAATTATCCTGTACTATAGCACACATCAACAGCTTTCGTTTGATATCCATATTATATAAACACATTCTTGGGGTACCCGGGTCCACGTTTTGATCTCAAGACCCTAGACACGTAGCGAAAAAAAGGTAGACGTTGGCCGATTCTCAGACGTACCCAATATGCTCACAAAATTTCATGAGAATCGGTTCAGCTGTTTCGGAGGAGTTCAGCCTCTAAAACCGTGACAGAAGAATTTTATATATTAGATATGAAATTAGGAATAATACCGAATTATCTGAACGGGAGAATACATTTTAATCATGAAATACATAACTATGGAACTAGAAGCAGCGGAAATATAAGACTGCCTAGGGTGAGAACGGAGTTCGCGAAGAAGACTTTAGAATATATAGGTTATAAAATGTACAATGAATTACCAAATGCGATAAAAGACTGTGAAAATATTGTTACGAATATTAGCAAAACTAAGGAGTGCTGCCAGCTCTAAGCCGATCTAAGCAGTGACGTGAATGCACATCAATAATTCAATCATTATGTATCTACATAAACGAATCAATAATTGCGTCTACACATATGTACACATTCCGACGAGCAACATTTACATACAAGGCAGCGAGAGATGAGATGTCACACACCGATGAATTTACTTATACGCTTATGTGTGTGCGGGAGACTGTAAACTACAAACACATGCATATACCTTATCTGAGTTGTCACAAGAGAGAGCAATAATTTGCGCACGTAGTTGTGGCTGGCGATTTTGTAGCCGAAACAACTAGTAACTTCTGGAAATCGAAGAGCCTAGAAGTATGCAGCGTAAACTATAAAAGCGATGCAGGCGAGTAAGAAGTAATTCAGTTTGATTTGAATTGTCAAGCAGTTACGAGTAAGACGATATCTAGCGAGCAATAGCACTATTATTTTGAAAGTCAGTTTCCTTTAAGATATGAGTTTGGTTATTAAGCTATTCGTTGCACAGTTTGAGTGTTATTGTGAAGTATTTTAATAAAGGCCATTTTTCCGTTATTCAATATTGGAGTTATTTATTCAACAGTTTAGCGATACGATCCTAGCAAAAGGGCAAATAAGAGGATTTGCAAGCAAATTCGTTACAATTGGTGTCAGAAGAGGAATTGTTGAATAAATTCTAGAGGACAACAAGGACATGGCAAAGTTAAGTGAATTGAAGATCCCGCAACTGAAGAAGGAGTTGGAGAGCCGTGGATTGAATACAAGCGGCGTTAAACTCGAACTTCAGGCACGGCTACGAGAAGCAATGGAAGCAGAAGGAATTGATGTGGAAGAGCATGTCTTTCATCTTGATGGCGAGGAGACAACAAAAATTGAAGAGAAGAACGAAACATCGCAGACGGTTACCAGTACAGACTTGAACATGATTTTAGCTGCAATATCTGCTCAAACATCGACAGTGTCATCTCAACTGGCAGAACAGCAGACATATATGGAATCGCAGGAGAACCGTATAACATCCAAGATGGAAGAACAGAAGACATATATGGCATCACAACTAGAATCGCAGGAGACACGCATAACATCCAAGATTGAAGCACAAGAAACGCGTATGTCAGAAATGTTGACACAGATTACCTCGAAGATTGAAGCACAAGAAACGCGTATGGCAGAAATGTCGACACAGATTACATCAAAAATGGAGACACAACTGAAAGCACAAGAGGCACGCATAACAGTACAACTCGAAGCACAAGAGGCGCGTATATCATCAAAACTCGAAGCACGTATGGACGAGAAAATAACGCAGTTTGAGGAAAAAATCGAAGCCGAGGTGGATGCTTTGAGAGGTCGTATACAAGAGTTGCAATTAAACCGCCCAGCTGTTTCAGCAAGCAATACAGAGGTAAAAACACCATCCTTTGACGGTTCTGTTCCTTTCCAGGTCTTTAAGCTACAGTTTGAGAAGACCGCAGCAGTGAACAACTGGAATGTGGAAGATAAAGTTGCTGCACTATTCGTGGCATTGAAGGGGCCAGCAGCGGAAATTCTACAGACGATTCCCGAAGGAGAGCGGAACAATTATGAAGCATTGATGGCTGCTGTAGAACGACGTTATGGAAGCGAGCATAGGAAACAGATATTCCAAATTGAGTTGCAAAACCGCTACCAAAAAGCAAATGAGACATTGCAGGAGTTTGCTTCAGATGTTGAAAGGTTGGCTCATCTCTCAAATGCAGACGCACCCGTGGAATACACCGAGAGGGTAAAAATCCAGAGTTTTATAAATGGCATACGAGACGTCGAAACAAAGCGAGCTACATACGCAAACCCAAAGCCAACATTCGCAGAAACGGTGTCACAAGCTCTGATGCAAGAAACAGCGTCGCTTCTGTGTAAGCCAGTTTTCAAAGCACGCCGTGTGGAAGTAGAAAGGCCAGAGTGGGTAGACGCAATATTGGAGGCACTGAAAGGATCGCAAAAGCGAAGTGAAAAAGTTATCAAATGCTTCAAATGCGGGAAGTCCGGTCACATAGCACGTCATTGCGATCTTGGTCTTAATAGTTCCAACAATGTGGGTGGCCGTAAACGCAAAGCTGGAGGAGATGAGCAAGAGCGAGTAAGAGGTAGAGAGCTAGATCCAGCTATTGAATGCCCTGTGATATCTGTGTCGCAAATTGGAAGGAAATCAAGCAGTCTTACCGTCAGAGGGAATGTGGATGGCAAAGAACGAATACTGACTGTAGATACGGGCGCATCTCATTCCTTGATCCGATCTGACTTGGTCAACAGGAGAGTAAAACCGTTACCTGGAGCAAAGTTGCGTACGGTCACTGGCGAGTATAACCAAGTTCAGGGAGAAGTGATATGTGAAGTATTGATTGGGAAGGTCATGGTCCTACACAAATTTGTTGTGGCGTAGATTGTTGATGAAGTTATATTGGGAGTAGATTTCTTGGTTGACCATGACATCAAGATCGATATGCAGAGAAGGGTGATGCGTTATGAGAACCAAGATGTGCCACTTAACTTCAGTTTGGAAAAAGGGTTCAGCAGTAAGCGAGTGCTGGTCGAGGAGATTCGACAGAGACCACGAAAGTCAAGGAAAGTAGATCGAGCAAAGGTTGATGGATCGAATGTGCCAAATAAAGCGAAATTAAAAGTACCTGCGAGGAAAAGACCGGCATCAACAAACCCTAATGGACGCACTAAATTCACTGAAAGAATTTTTCAGAAAGAATGCAAGGATTATTTCAAGCCAGCGCGCACTTTTGTTGGGAAACGTCGGAACGATACTGAGTATGTGAAGCCAATCCGTCAAGAACAAGCTCTACAAAGTAGTTCTTCATTGGCCAAGCAACAGAGTGCGAGAGAACGATCCAGAATAATGAGTAGTAAGATGGAACACAGGTACGACAGGGAAAATAATTCGGAAGGTTTCCGGAATGGAGATTTGGTACTGTTAAACAACCCTCACCGGCGGAAAGGTGTCCCAGCCCAATTTCGGTGCAGTTGGGAAGGCCCGTACAAAGTTGTGAAGAAGATCAGTGATACCATCTACCGCATACAAACCACTGGGAAACCACGGATTAGAAGGGTGGTACATTTGGAGATGCTAGCGGCGTTTAGATTGGGAGATTTGTCTGATCGGGACGATCAGACTTAGGTGGAGGGCAGTGTTACGAATATTAGCAAAACTAAGGAGTGCTGCCAGCTCTAAGCCGATCTAAGCAGTGACGTGAATGCACATCAATAATTCAATCATTATGTATCTACATAAACGAATCAATAATTGCGTCTACACATATGTACACATTCCGACGAGCAACATTTACATACAAAGCAGCGAGAGATGAGATGTCACACACCGATGAATTTACTTATACGCTTATGTGTATGCGGGAGATTGTAAACTACAAACACATGCATATACCTTATCTGAGTTGTCACAAGAGAGAGCAATAATTTGTGCACGTAGTTGTGGCTGGCGATTTTGTAGCCGAAACAACTAGTAACTTCTGGAAATCGAAGAGCCTAGAAGTATGCAGCGTAAACTATAAAAGCGATGCAGGCGAGTAAGAAGTAATTCAGTTTGATTTGAATTGTCAAGCAGTTACGAGTAAGACGATATCTAGCGAGCAATAGCACTATTATTTTGAAAGTCAGTTTCCTTTAAGATATGAGTTTGGTTATTAAGCTATTCGTTGCACAGTTTGAGTGTTATTGTGAAGTATTTTAATAAAGGCCATTTTTCCGTTATTCAATATTGGAGTTATTTATTCAACAGTTTAGCGATACGATCCTAGCAAAAGGGCAAATAAGAGGATTTGCAAGCAAATTCGTTACAATATTAATAAGTTTAAAGCAAAATTATTTTTATACTGTAAGTCATTAATCATGTAATGTAAAAAATTTATTTATATACATATATATTTTTTTACCTTGAACTAGGTCTTAAAGACCGTAAATAAATAAATTATTATTATTATTATTTATTTATTTAATTGTTTATTTATATACAATGATGGAAATAATAATGGAATAGTGCACCCTATAAAAATAGCATTTCAATGTTGTTCTTTAGCGAATAAGTGAACCAGTTGAAATTTGGAATGGAAAAAATAACAGGGACAAAATGTGTTTATTGATATTTTTGCATTATAAATGGTAAAGACTTGTTGTTGAAGCTTCTTATAAAGCCCTATAAAACTGCATTTGTATGGGATATGGAGCACTAAGAAAATATTTAAGAGAAAATATCGGTACTTCACTTTTAGAAAACAAAAAGCTCCACAACTCTTCTTTTAAGTAATTGTAAATAAGTATAATCTTTATTAATTATAATTATTGTATTATTAAGAATGTCGCTTTCATTAATTTTACAGATTTACATATTTGAGGGGGACGTTTACATCTATATATATATCTTGTGTAATTCTTTCATCGCGAGCTAGATTGGTGATACAGAACCTTCAACCTTTGCCATTTTGTATCCGGAGATAAGTTTTCTGCATTCGGTTCTGGCAAGGATGTTAAGGGGGCACCTAGAAGGAAGTACATGGAGTGAGGGCTAATTAATCACTTGGATCCTGTGACATAGGAAAGCGAGGGCGAGAACTAAGTACCGCTTTTATTGGAAAGAGGAGTGTTAAACCTTTGATTTCCTGCTTCTTTGGTGGAATGGGTCTTAAAGATTTTTACCGCGGCTTCCTATAGGACGCCTACGTGTGGGGCATAAGGGGACATAAACTGCCAAGGAAAACCTGGTACTGCAAATCTTTCAGATACATATGCAGCTGCTTCTTGGATGAATATTGCTAGCTCTTTTTGAATAGCTCGTTGAGCACCATTATCGTATATTACTTTGTCGGGTAATCCGCGTCGTCCAACGAAACGAGAACAGGCTGCCCTGAAGACCTCAGTTGTCTAACTTGTGCAAGATTCGAGGAGAACCGTTTTAGTAGAGAAGCATACAAATACGCAAACGTATGCTCTTGCGTAGGAATCTTGTCGCAAGGGGGACTTCTTCACCATAAATGGACCAGCGAAGTCAACGCCGGTGACGTAAAAGGACACCGAGTAAGTGACACATTCGGGGCGTAGCGGCAAATATTTGCGAACACATTCGTGCATATATCGTGCACGCCTTGCAGTTGAATATGCTTCCTGCTTGAGTCTTGAGATGAAGTATTCCTTCTGTATCATGATGATCATTTGTTGTTTTTCGCCATGGAAGATAACTTTATGGAGCAAATCTAGAATCAGGAAGCAGAACTTCGAGTTGTCTGGGATAATAATTGTACAGCGTTCTTTATAGCTCATATCAGCATTAACTAAACGACCGTCAATTTAGGATTTAGGGTCAGCAGGGAGCTTTTTTTGCTGATAGGGTTTGATTCTTCTAACTGAGTGATTTCTACTGGGAAGTGATGGCGTTGCATTAACACTATACATTTCATTTTAGCGTCGTAGCCGTGAGTGAGGGCTATCGAATTGGGAATCGGGTGGTTTTGAGTCTGACGGATGAAACGGTCTTAGTGTGTTTTTTCTCCGGAGGAGATGGATTACAAGGGGTGTATTTTGGTCAGATCGTGTTCGGTTTAGAGAGCTATTGGAGTCCATTCCACCTTAACGAACAGTCAACTAAATCTTGTTGTTTGCATCCTTGAGTTCCTAAATCTGCGGAGTTGTCACCGCTGACATTCTGCAAAACTTTGGGTAATCCTGTATGCCGCATAAGTTTTCCATGTATGTCGGTGTTTTTCTAGCCAGACCAAAACAATGGAGGAATCTGGCCAGAGTGTCAGTTCGTGTGGTGGCAACTTCAATTGAAATTGAGTTTGAGTTATTTATTTCGATAATAACACGGCTCCGCAGAGTTCTAGTCATGGCAAGTTAACTGTTTCCCGCGGTGCGACTTTGGTTTTTTCCATAAAGAGGTAAAAAAAAAAATAAAATAAAAGAAGTGTTGCACTTTTTATCAACACATGCAAAATTGCACCCGCCGAGGGATATTTACACTGCTAATAGCTGGGAAACTTACGCGGAAGGTGTTCCACTTGTAAAAGGATTTCGGTTTGACTTCTTCATCCCAGTCGGTTCCTTCTTACCAGAGCTGTTCGAGAAGGATTTTGGCTAAGATTATTATTGGTGATAGCCATTCTGCCGCTACGGCTGAGAGTATTTGCCATTTTTATTTGACTTAAAGTCGGGAATTGGGTCGTATGAGTACGAAAACGAGTCAGTTAATGCGTTCCATCCTATTCCTCAGGCTTTAGTAGTGTCATGGAATTTGAGAAATTCTGTATCTAGGACATCAGAGTCTGGTATTGATTCCAGTCTTGTTGTTTGGTTGCGGTTAGTTTTCTTATAGGAAAGCCTACTAATTTTAGAGCTTCGATAGGTTGGGTCATAAAATCGAGAGTGGACTGTATATCGTGTCCGCCAGAGAGGACATCATCTGCGTAAGTTTCTCGTAGTAAGATAATAGTGGCGAGGGTTTTTTCCTTTGTGTTTTTTCCTTTTTTCCGAAAGTTACGGTTTTTTATTTGAAATCTGCTATCGGATTTTCATGGGCTTTCCTAAAGAGAGTTCTTTGGAAGTCTTGATCTTCCTATTTCACTACGATTTTGCAATACATTTTTTTTAAGTCGCTATCGAAAACAAACTTGTAGAGGCGCTGTATGTAATACGTACTTAAGAGAGTTTCCGCTTGTGGTGCTTTAGAGGGCCTCACAACATTGGTTCTCGATCTGGATCGGGTTGCTGAGGTTTCTTCCTATTCGCAGAATCGCTTGAGTAGGCTGCTGAGATCCGGTTATGTTGCCTCACTAACTTAAGTGGTGGAGGCCGATACTAGTTACCGGACTACCCCCTGGGTGCCCATCCGAATCTGAGCGACAAGGGTTGCTTGGGCGTTATACCGCGATAGCCATGTTGATTTTCGAAGAGTTCAGCTGACTTTGCTGACTTTATTAGTTGGGAGAAAATGAGCGAGTTTGTGGTGTAAAATAGCATTGGTACAAATCCTTTGCTTAAATCAGAGGAGCAAAGTGTGACCTCGCCAGTTGTTGAATTCGGGACGCCAAAAAAATTTTTTGCTAGCCTTGGCCAATGAGCGCACGAATTTTATGACATTACCTCGCGTATTGTATAGGGACTATTGCCGTGGGGAATAGGGTTGTTTAGCAGCTGCCAAGAAATGTACTGACACTGTGTGGGGAGTGGGATACTTAGATTTCTGTGTCGCTGTGTCACCTATCATGTGTGCTGACCATTTAGAGTAAAAATCCTCCATTCTATTACTTTCGAAAATGAAAGTGCGAAGACTTGAGTCGGGTCCACCAGCGAGGAGAGATTCGTTTATATTTTCCAATCCCAATTTTTGATAAGAGCAAAAAAATATGATTAGTATTTGCGAAGAAAATTAAATGTAACCCTGCAGAAAATTATACTCACCCCACACACTCACTTAGAAAAGCTTAATTTATTAAAAAACAAAAACAAAAATTATGGCATTAAACATCCCTTGAAGAGTTGCAAAAGCAAATGTGTATATATATCGATGTGTTCATATCCACATTAGAGGTTGCAAAATTTTTAAAAAGTTCTGTACAAAATCAAATCCACACAATCATATTTTTTTGACCACGAGCAATACACCTTTATAGGTGGTACACCTAAAACTAAAAAAAAACAAATAACAAATAACAATACCAATGCGATCATGCATGTAAAGTAAATTAAAATAGTATCACGAGTTTGGAGTCAAAAAATGTAATTTATTACAAAAACCTGTAAATGTTATTTTTATAGGGTGTACTATTCGAAGGAAGATAATTAAGTTCTGCTGATATAATTGATTTAGTATTTGGGAGTAAATTGTCCCTATTCTTTTTTCCATCACTGTAAGTATTTGCACATCTGAAGTGATATATTAATTTGAGAACAATTATGTGATATGTGTATACAATAACTGTATTTTGAATGAATAAATAGAGAAAAATGCATATGGGTATACTTAATTAATTCTATCTGTTTTCAATATACATATATATATATATAGTTTTTGTTATAGTTAGAACGATATTTTGAATTGGAATTATAAAAACTAATAAATAAACGTAATCTGGGAACAATACCTTTAAAAGGGAGACCATATTATTTTTCAGATAACCGTATATCAACATTTATAAGCTTAATGCCGAAGAAAACCAAAGAAGACATTTACATTTTCATGAATATCTTTTAATTTGTGTAGTAATCTCGCATCTAAAATTTAGTAGGTATGTTTTACATGTATATTGAAAGCAGCTAATTGAATAGAGTTTGTTCTATTAAAAATACGACTACTTTCTTATGTGCAGAATATATGTATGCATTGTAAATACTCCCTATAGGTATAGTCATGCATTCTACCATTTTCGTTCCTTACATTTTATAATAATCAACAAACCGTTTTGATAAGTTTTATAAAAAAATGCATACATGGATTTGATCTCAATAACTGTATTTTATTTGTATGCTTGGTAGGTACATATCGGTGGTTGGTTGCACACAGATCCCAAGTGATGAATTTCAAATTTTGTACACTATCAAAACTTAGTATTAAACGTTTGAACCACTTGAACGGAACCGGTTCGGTGGTTCAGAGGTAGCTGCGAACCGGTTCACGAAGTTTTGCCTGAGTGGTTCGAACCACTGAACCCAACCGATTCTATTTTCGAGGCGGTTTGCAGCCCTGTGCAAAAGTTTTACTCTTTGTTTTAGGCGCTTTCAGGCAATCTAATATTTGCTTTGTTCTAATTAGAGAAATACCAAGAATTAAAAATTGCTTAAATAAATGTTTTCATAAATTTAAAAGCAATTAGCGCAATCATAGAAATAGACAACATTAGTGAATTCTTTGTATTTCTATAAAGCGAACAGAACAAATATTAGTTTCTTTGAAACCGCTGAAAAACAAGAAACAAAATGTATCTTGATATTATACGAAATATACATATGTATGTACTGTGCAAAGAATAAAATATGCAAGGAAGACAATTGGGATAAGTTTGACCAACCTTCTTAGAAGTGCGGGTTCGAGTCTCACTCCCGGGAGCTAAGGCTTTGAATAGATTTACTATGCATAGACGAAACAGCTGTCGCCTTGTTCGTCCTGATGTCACGTTTTTTAAATGTTTCCCAAATTATTAAATAAATTCAAATACAAAATATTTTTTTACATCTAGCGTTAATAGCGAATACTCTAAGCCAAATGGTCAAGGGGGGACGATGGTGCTGGAGGGGGAACAAACAGCCCAATGGTGCTCCGAGTCTTACAGATAAACCTCCAACACAGTAAAGTGGCGTCGAGCGAACTCCTCGTAACCCTTGAGGAGGGTTCGTTTGACGTGGCGCTGATCCAGTGTCCCTACATACATTGGTCCAACACCTAGCAATATTGTTGATATTACATTAAGCTCCGAACGTGATATATCAAGGTATGATTGGATGGTTCTTGAAAGAACATCATTCTCCGACCATGCGTATATCAGCTTCAGCATCCCTCTAAAGAGCGTAGAGAAGGATGGAACCTTTAGAAACCCTAGGTCAACGAACTGGACGCAATTCCAGAAACAGGTAGAAACAAAACTGGGACAACCCAAAGAGGTTGCTAATGTGGAGGCACTGGAGGAGTCAAATGAATTACTAACAAATACGCTTATGACTGCATATAACATAGCTTTCCATATAGGAAGATTCAGAGGAAAGGCAAAGCCGGCATGGTGGAGAATGAGCTGAGTCTTCTAAGAAGACAGGTAAAAGAAAAGTTTGAGATAGCAAAGACCGCGGAAAGCGAAGGGTGTCGGGACGAGTGCAGGGATCAACTAAGAATCTACAAGCGTGAAATTTCCAGGGCGAAGAGAATATCACGGAAAAGTTTCTGTACAGACATAGAGTGCTGCAGCGAAACAGCACGGTTGAAAAATGTCCTAGCAAGGGGAAACATAGTCCAGAAACTAACAAAGAAATAGAACGGGGAATGGTCACGTAATAGTGAGGAGTTCCTTGAGGTGCTTTTCGATATACATTTCCCATCGGGAGATGATTTAGAAGAGCCAGCAAATAGCATTCACACTTCGATCACGGACCGGTTAGTGCCGGGTTGGGTGACCGATACCAAGTTCGAATGGGCGGTGAAGACGTTTTTAAGTTTAAATCTCCGGGACCAGATGGTATCTTCCCGGCGATGCTACATGTTTCAAGGAGAGTGGTCGTGGAATGGCTTAATATAATATTCGATGGATGCATACGACTGAATCATGTACCGCACTCTTGGAGAACTGCTCGTGTAGCTTTACTACCAAAGGGGAAGATCGGCCACGTGTATCCTAAAGACTATAGACCCATTAGCTTAACATCATTTCTGCTCAAAACCTTTGAGAGTCTGATAGATGTGTACATAAAGTCCAACGTGGATGAAGAGCTGCTCTCCACAATACAACATGCGTACACGAAAGGCTAGTCATTAGACAGACACCGAATTGCAGAGGGTGGTAATAAGCATAGAGAAAGCCGTGGAATATAAGGATTATGCTCTAGGAGTCTTCTTAGACTTTGCCGGGTCTTTCAACAATGTTTATAAATGGACGATTATGGATGGTCTTAATTACATTAAAGTGCATTCAGCCTTTACCAGATGTGCTAAACGGGATCGCCCCTCGGCAGTGAATTAACAAATACTCCGAGTGTATTTCTGCAATGGAAAGCTTTTCAGTGAAAAC
The DNA here is from genome assembly GCF_040869045.1 of Eurosta solidaginis. Taxonomy (NCBI): domain Eukaryota; kingdom Metazoa; phylum Arthropoda; class Insecta; order Diptera; family Tephritidae; genus Eurosta; species Eurosta solidaginis. Next base: position 50,185 of record NW_027137097.1, on the reverse strand, counting down.
TCAACTGCCTTGCAGCTGCTGTTCGGAGTCAACATAGAAAAAAAACTGAAGGTGTCGTCCTGCCTATTTGTTGGAAAAATTAAATAGGAGTAGAACGCAAATTAGAGGATAAGCGTTGTTATAAATAGCACTACGTCTACATTATATAGCGAAAGTTGTTGTTGTGTTATCCTTTGCAGGATGTAGTTCCGGCACATTTAGGTAACTAGTACCATTAAGGTATTAGCACGACCATCTCGGGAACGATTTGATATGAGCAAGTTGATCTTTATAGGTCATACCACCCCCTCCACAAAATTAGAGAAGCTTCATTCACCTGGAAAATATCACCATGGGCGGCTGACCTATAGATCAATCGGATCACTATAAAAAGGTATAATATACTGGGCGTGGGGCCCGCCACATAAAAGAACATTGAAATAACAACAAAAGAAAATCTACTTGGCTTAGAGAGGGAGTGTAATATCCTATGGGAGAATCAAATAATCATATCTCACGCATATATTTGGACAGCCGTCGATAGATGTAAGAGGGCGGTACCCGAAGCAGAAAATTTTACACCTATTACACTCACTGGATTACTCGGTCACAGGAACATTGACGGAAATGAAAAAGTGGATGGACTAGCAAAAGCCGATGTTTCGTTAGACATTTCTGAGGCAGAAACGGCGCACGAAGTAAACTTGGCCCTTCAATGCGAGGTGTAGGAGCTGTAGTGAGGAAAATCACCAATTTCGTCTGCGAGAGTAGAGTCCTAGGAAAAAGTAGGTGCCGAACTTTAGGCAGTATGTGCTACCTGATTAAAGCGGAATCAAAATGCCCCATACAGAACATCAGCAGGTATATTGACCTAACCAAACAGTTCGAGTAAACAGTAAGAAAGTATATTAAGCATGGTTGCTTAAACCACCACAGAAGCTACGGCTACTGCCACTTTTGAATAAGAAGGAATGTGCTGGCATTTTGATTAGGTCATGATTAGTTCGTGATTTATTGAGGCAACAGTACGGTTTTTAGCGCTTTCGCTACAGACAAAGGTAGGAATATCTATCGATTTGATTCAGCTGAACAGATATAGGTAGAAAACATTCGTTGATAACTTCCTCACAGCCAAGAAGGTTGATGAGCCATATGGGGACATTTGTCTTTACGAAACAAGCACATAAATTTCCGCGAGAGCATATCGCAGTGTTGATATCAATGTTGAGTTTCTTATTTTGAAAATCACGTTGGCTGGAGTGGGGAGGGCACTAAAGATGATCTTTATAGATTCTAGGAAGCTATCTCAGGGGACGAATACGGTTAGCCGATCACTTTAGAATGGCCGATGCAATATCATGTATTTATAGCCAGTAAGCGCAATTCTCATTCGTGGTCCTGGGTGCAAAGCGCGTCTTTGGACACCACTCCCAAAATTTTTGGACGAGTTTTAGTAGTTGTAGCTAAACTAAAGAATTACCACAAAACCGAAAAGGAAACCTGCAAAAATATATTAATCATCGGTTTTGTATTAATATTGCAACATCTTACCATCATTTAATGCAGAAAATATGCGAGTTTTAATAATTTTGTTCAAACAAACAAAATTATTAAATAAGAATTTTCACAGGTTTGAATCATATAAAAGTCAACACAAAACGGAACTTGAGAAAAAAGTGATGCCGTTGTATATTTTTCAGAAAAAAAACCCCATTTTTATACTTTTACATACATTTTTTCCTCTGAATAAAAAAAGCATTTTTGTAAAGCGACTACATTCTTATTCCTAAGGGCGTTCAAGAAGGCGGCATTAGAGCGAGAAACTGCTAACATCCGCCACCTTCTATAATTTCATCATGGATGGAAGTAAGTTCCATAGACGGATTAAACTGACAAAGAACATTCTACCTAAAATTCGGAACCAAAAGATTCATATTCCGAGTAGACTAACACAAATTTAGTTCTTTAAATAAGTAAGGTGGATTTTGGGAATACAATAGCTTATGCAAAAAGCAAAAATTTCTCATATTTAAGAAATTATAAATATCGCATCCCCATTGTTTAAGGCCAACTGTAATTTGTTTAGCGATATCGAGTCAAGGTTAACGTATGTATATAAGCTCACTGTAGGAAATATGAGGTAAAATAAGAGATTTTACCAGCTTCATCTTTGTATCTCGCGGCAACAAATAGGCAGTTCTGTATAAACTTCGTAGATTACTATAAGTTTTACCAATGACAAGGTTGATATGGTCGACACAAGTCAGAGTGGAGTTGGTTTGAAATCCTAAATTGGTAACCACATCGTTAAAGAATATTTTGTCTCCATTAAGCAAAATTTCATGAAGGTTGTTTAAGTTATACGAGGCATTCGATATTACTATTGCCTTTGATTTAGTTGCATTAAGAGATAATTTATTTAATTGAGCCCACTCTCGTGCGTGTTAAGTCTTCATTAAATAATAGGTCTTCGGAAAGACGAATCGGACGAGACATGTATTTTTGGGTATCATCATAAAGTTCCCTCAGGCGTCCCACAGGGAAGTCATCTCGGTCCAATTCTGTTTTTGCTATTTATTAATGATATCTGTACCACAATAAAATATTCCAAAATTTTAATGTATGCTGATGATGTAAAACTTTTTAGGTCCTATGCGTCTATTGATGAACATCCCTTGCTTCAAGCGGATTTAAACTGCTTAGTTGCTTGGTGCAAACCAAACTCAATGCCGATGAACCTTAATAAATGTAAATTCATCTGCCTCTCTCGAAGATCTTTGCCAGCAGCCTCTTACGTAATTAATAATGTTTGTCTTGCATCGGTAAATTATTTTGTTGACTTGGGAGTTACGATGGATACTAAACTCAGTTTCAATATTCATATTTTGACTACTGCCAATAAGGCTAGAGGTATTCTATCATTCGTGAAACGATGTTCTTAAGAATTTAGTGACCCTTATGTAACTAAAGCCCTTTTACCACATTAGTTAGACCGATACTAGAATGCGGATCAATAGTCTGAAATCCGCGATATCAAGTTCATGCAGATAGACTAGAATCAATACAGTAGCAATTTTTACTTTTTTCTTTAAGGAATTTTCATTGGAACTCTGGGTATAATCTTCCACCTTATACTAGTCGGTTAAAGCTTATCAATCTTCCAACTCTCGCAAGTCGTAGAGAAATGCTAGGCGTATTATTTATGGCTAAACTACTGAATGGATTAATTTCTAGCCCCTTTCTTTTGAAAGAAGTAAACTTCTATGTCCCATCACGAACGTCAAGACATTACAAACCTCTTCTTTTGAGGCAGTGCAGAACTAATTTCGAATTAAATGAACCTTTTCGGTGTTTGTGTCATGATTTTAACTCTCATTCGAACTCGTTCGATATAACAGATTCACTTTTTACTATAAAGCAAACTGTCCTATCCTATCTTAACTCGTAACAAAATAAAAAAAAAAAAAAATTAAACAAGTAAGGAAGGTTAAGTTCGGGTGTAACCGAACATTACATACTCAGTTGAGGGGTATGGTGACAGCATAAGGGAAAATAACCATGTAGGAAAATGAACCGAGGGAAACCCTGGAATGTGCTTGTATGACATGTGTATCAAACGAAAGGCATTAAAGAGTATTTTATGAGGGAGTGGGCCATAGTTCTATAGGTGGACGCCATTTAGGGATATAGCCATAAAGGTGGATCAGGGTTGACTCTAGAATGCGTTTGTACGATATGGGTATCAAATTAAAGGTATTAATGAGGGTTTTAAACGGGAGTTTGGTTGTTGTATAGGTGGTCGCCTTTTCGAGATATTGCCATAAAGGTGGACCAGGGGTGACTCTAGAATGCGTTTGTACGATATGGGTATCAAATGAAAGGTGTTAATGAGTATTTTAAAAGGGAGTAATCCTTAGTTCCATAGGTGGACGCCGTTTCGAGATATCGCCACAAAGGTGGACCAGGGGCGACCCTAGAATTTGTTTGTACAATATGGGCATCAAACGAATGGTGTTAATGAGTATTTTCAAAGGGAGTGGGCCTTAGGTCTATAGGTGGATGCCGTTTCGAAATATCGCCATAAAGGTGGACCAGGGGTGACTCTAGAATGTGTTTGAACGATATGGGTATCAAATTAAAGGTATTAATGAGGGTTTTAAAAGGGAGTGGTGGTTGTTGTATAGGTGGTCGCCTTTTCGAGATATTGCCATAAAGGTGGACCAGGGGTGACTCTAGAATGCGTTTGTACGATATGGGTATCAAATGAAAGGTGTTAATGAGTATTTTAAAAGGGAGTAATCCTTAGTTCCATAGGTGGACGCCGTTTCGAGATATCGCCACAAAGGTGGACCAGGGGCGACCCTAGAATTTGTTTGTACAATATGGGCATCAAACGAATGGTGTTAATGAGTATTTTCAAAGGGAGTGGGCCTTAGTTCTATAGGTGGATGCCGTTTCGAGATATCGCCATAAAGGTGGACCAGGGGTGACTCTAGAATGCGTTTGTACGATATGGGTATCAAATGAAAGGTGTTAATGAGTATTTTAAAAGGGAGTAATCCTTAGTTCCATAGGTGGACGCCGTTTCGAGATATCGCCATAAAGGTGGACCAGGGGTGACCCTAGAATTTGTTTGTACAATATGGGTATCAAAAGAAAGGTGTTAATGAGCATTTTAAAAGGGAGTAATCCTTAGTTCCATAGGTGGACGCCGTTTCGAGATATCGCCATAAAGGTGGACCAGGGGTGACCCTAGAATTTGTTTGCACAATATGGGCATCAAACGAAAGGTGTTAATGAGTATTTTAAAAGGGAGTGGGCCTTAGTTCTATAAGTGGACGCCGTTTCGAAATATCGCCATAAAGGTGGACCAGGGGTGACTCTAGAATGTGTTTGTACGATATGGGTATCAAATGAAAGGTGTTAATGAACTTTTTCATTTTCTTCTACTTAATATGGTAGGTGTCACAACCATTTTATAAAGTGTTTTCTAAAGTTATATTTCGCGTCAATAAAACAATCCAATTACCTTACCATGTTTCATCCCTTATTTCGTATTTGGTATAGAATTATGGCATTTTTTCATTTTTCGTAATTTTCGATATCGAAAAAGTGGGCATAGTCGGATTTCGTTCATTTTTCATACCAAGATAAAGTGAGTTCAAGTAAGCACGTGAACTAAGTTCATTAAAGATATGCCGATTTTTGCTCAAGTTATCGGGTTAACGGCCATGCGGAAGGACAGACGAACGACTGTGTATAAAAACTGGGCGTGGCATCAACCGATTTCGCCCATTTTCACAGAAAACAGTTAACGTCATAAAATCTATGCCCCTACCAAATTTCAAAAGGATTGGTTCATTTTTGTTCGACTTATGGCGTTAAAAGTATCCTAGACAAATTAAATGAAAAAGGGCGGAGCCACGCCCATTTTGATATTTTCTTTTATTTTTGTATTTTGTTGCACCATATCATTACTGGAGTTGAATGTTGACATAATTTACTTATATACTGTTGAAGCCAAAAGGCTTGCAATAGTTGGGAATCACTGGACATTTCTCGATGCAGCCGTATGCTGCAAAACTACTCGTGCCGGGAAATGCACCGGTGAGAATTTGCGAAAGCAGTGAGAACAAATTGATGTACGACTTGAGAAGACAGTCTTTGGCTATCCACCAACCGCTGCGCTTCCAGTCGTCATAAACATTACAAGGTACTTTTTCTGCCTTTCATTATTTTACTTTCTACCTTTATTTAATTCTTGTATATATTTGCATAAATTCATATATATCCTTCTATATATGTTAGTTATCTCTTATTTTTATGCAAACAAACAATCCTTGAATTGTATTCTAATTCATTGTTTTTTCTTTCTTTGTGGTTCGCTGCTTGAGCAACTTTTCCAACTCGTGAGTTCGTACCGGCGCTTTCTTTCGTCGCTATCCCCCCCAAACATATACTGTAAAGATATTAAATTTTTTGTTAAAATTTTACTTAAAAAAATTTTTTTTTTTAAAAGTGGGCGTGGTCCTTCTCCGATTTTGCTAATTTTTATTAAGCGTACATATAGTAATAGGAGTAACGTTCCTGCCAAATTTCATAATGATATCTTCAACGACTACCAAATTACAGTTTGCAAAAGTTTTAAATTACCTTCTTTTAAAAGTGGGCGGTACCACGCCCATTGTCCAAAATTTTAGTAATTTTCTATTCTGCGTCATAAGTTCAACTCATCTACCAAGTTTCGTCGCTGTATCGGTCTTTTGTAATGAATTATCGAACTTTTTCGGTTTTTTGAAATTTTCGATATCGAAAAAGTGGGCGTGGTTATAGTCCGATATCGTTCATTTTAAATAGCGATCTGAGTTGAGCGTCCAGAAACCTACATACAAAATTTCATCAAGATACCTCAAAATTTACTCAAGTTATCGTGTTAACGGGCAGACGGACGGACATGGCTCAATCAAATTTTTTTTGACTGATGATTTTGATATATGGAAGTTTATATCTGTACAACCAACCGTTATCCAATCAAAGTTAATATACTCTGTGAGCTCTGCTCCACTGAGTATAAAAAGCGTAAAGAGTATTGGATATAAGATAGATCCTTGCGGAACATCAGATGTTATGGAATTTAAATTGGAGACTTTATCAGCCCATTTTACTTGTTGAAACCGGTTACAGAGGTAGCTTTGCATTAACTTGATGGAATATGGGCTGAAGTTAAAACTAGTTTCAAGTTTATGAATTAGTATTTTAAAATCAACCATGTCAAAAGCTCTTGAGAAATCCAAAAGTACGAGTAAGTACGGTAAGTTCATTATTGTCAAAGGCCAGACGTATATCTTCAAGAATCTTGAGCATGGATATTGCACATTTATGCCCCTTTCTAAACCCCGACTGGAGCAAATTATTATTATATATATGGTCAGTTATTTGCATTGCTAATAGCTTCTCAGACACCTTAGATAAGGCAGGTAACAGACTTATTGGTCTTAACTCTTTGTAAGAACACGGAGACCTCGTTTTAGGAATCGGAATACCATTTGCAATTTTCCTTTGACTAGGAAACCTACTGGACATAATTTAAAAATTCAAGATATGTGTTAGCGAAGCTGTGGCGTACGGTAGAATAAGTTTTATAAATCGTATGCTAATACCGTCGTTTCCCACGGCATTAGACTTTAAAGCAAATATAGCATCCAGCACATCGCTTTCGGTGACCACTGAAAAATCAAAGGCACTTACATCCAGTCTTCTGTCTACACAGGTTACAGCGCTTCTGTCATCGATATAATTCTTATTCACATCAACATTATTTTTTTCAATATTGTTTGTATTACCACACAAGAAATAGGAGTTCATGACATTTGGGTCGTGGCTGCATTCAATGTTATCTTTTTTCAGACTTCAAAAGAGCGAAGATTTTTCCAGAGCACTTTCGTTGGCAAATTTGTATTAAATTTAATATTCAGATATGCTACTTTAGCATTCCGTATGAAAAGGTTATCTTGATTTCTCATGATTTCAAGTAACGATTTGAACATTTAAAACGCTCTTCTGATAATTTTTTTTTTTTAGCATCCAATTCTTCCAACTGTATACATAGAATACATCTAACAAATTTGTGGTTTCTTAAAAATAATTCATAATTAATTAAACTTAATAAACTTGGTGAGCATGGATGGGATTGCTCTAGTAGTACATCCATTTTTTTTAAAATTCATCAGTGTCGAAGATCTGTGATTGACTTTCTTTTCAGGCTCGTGAAATTAGTTGGTCTTGCTGACAGGGCTAGAATGAATGGGTTGGGGTGAGCTAGAAACCTCGTATTGCATGAAATAGCATACTTTTTGATTACTTCAGCTATAGCTGAAGAGGATCTCGGTGTAGCTGATTGTTATTCACTTAGTAGGGTGCGTTACAATCATTCTAAGGGGTTTCGATTGGAATCATTGTTGAATTTATATGTTTGAGTTTGCTGCAGATCCCCACAGTAGTATTACATATGTCAAAATGAGTGAATGAGAATGAATATAAATAAATATAAAATATATAAATATACCAATGGCTTTTATTTTGTTGAATATGTGGGTCCTCCAGTTAATTTTCTGTCGAGGTGCATTCCAAGGTACTTAGTTTCGTCGCTTTGTGGTGTATTAATATCGTTGAGTTTAACGGGTGGGCAAGTGTTGCGTATGGTAGTAAACGTTACTTGAACGGATTTTGATTCATTGGATTTGATCCTCCATTCTTTCAGCCAATGGGTAATTTTATTTACACTTCCTCGGAGCTCGAGTAAAGCTACGCTAGGATTAGGGTCAACGGCTATAATAATAATAATAATATCCAACGGATTAATACCCTCCAAAGCCCGCCCAACCACTGCAGTATCATCGGCAAACGTGCCTATAGTGACGCCTTCTGTCATTGGTAAGTCATACGTGTAAAGTAGATAAAGTATTGGACCCATTACACTGGCTTGCGGGACACCTGCTAAGCACCCATAAAGGGCAGTCTACTCCATACCTTGTTTAACGAAGAAAAACCGATCTTTTAAATATGATTGTATAAATAAGAAGTAGGTTATAGGGAGGGTGTATTTTACTTTATAGAGAAGTTCTTCATACCATACGCGATCAAAAGCATGTGTAATATCTATAAAAGCAGCTGTGCAGTATTAATATTCACCAGCCTAGTCATGAATCCAGCGGTTTTTGTGCAAATCCTCGTCTCGGTGAATACTTAAAACTTTTATAACATTACTAGGTGGAGCACGGATTCACATATATATTTAGAAAACTTGAAATTTAGACCCTACTTCAGAATTCGATTACAATGCAATATAGAGTGCCAAAATAGATGTCCCAGTAAAATGCTACAGAGGGGGATATTAAAACGGAATCGCTAACAGTCGATGTACCCCAGCGGGATAGGGAGTCAGAATATACCCGCGAGTTAAGTATGTACTTTCGATTTTAAATAAAACAATATACTTTATTTGTATCTGTATGTACTTTAATGAATTCTAAACTGAAGTTCATATGCTTCAGTGTAATAGAAGACTAACTTATTTCTATGCTTAATCGTCTATTTATATGCTCTGGTTTCTTTTGTTTAGTGGCTGCTGATAATGTTCAAAAAAGGATCTTGCTGATAATGTTTAAGTAGAAATCTTATCTATGCTTACAATGGTTGAATAGGAATCTTTTGTTCGCTGATAATATTTTATTTGGTTTTGTTTATGTTTTGTTTATGTTTGTATTTGGTTTATGTTTAAATAGAAATCTTATCTTTGCTTACAATGTTTTGGTTTCTGATAATGGTTAATAGATAGATAGACAATGTTTAAAGAGGACCATACTTTTTATGTAAACTACTGATTCTATATCATACATGGGATGATGTTATCGGTACAGTAGTGTATTTTCTGTTGCACTAACTCTCCTCCCTCTTAAATTAAATGTCCTCATTTACAATTTGGACTCTAGTAATTTTTGTTTTCTTTCTTTATGGTCTTTTTGACATTGTATTAGTGCTCGTTGATAAAGTATATTCCTTCTCCTTACTCTAAATTCTAATAATAGTTTGGTTATTGTGATTAATAGGGTTATAATTAATATAGTTATAAATGTAGTCTTGATTGGATTTTGTTCAATTGGTACAAATATGGATAATATTTCGTCTAGATTATTTAACTTGTATTCTGATTGAGATTCTAAGTATTCTAATATATCTAGATTTTCTTTATGCTTTTTATGGAGTATTTTTACCATAGTTTCCTTATGTTTATATATACTTCGTTATTTAATGTTATATTGGTTTTGAAATAAATTGAAAAATCTCCATCTAAAATCTCGTTGTTTAATATATTCAATCCGCTAATAATAATGTTTCCGTTACCATAATTAATAAAGGGTGGATTCTTTTCTTTTATCATTTTACATTGAGCATTATTTTTCTCTAATATTTGTATTGTACATCCGTCCTTTTTATTCTGCTTACATATAGTTTGATCTATAAAATCTTTACATTTATTAATTCTTACGTATTGATTTCCTTTACATAAAGCAATATTTTTATCCATAACTAATTTTCCTTTTTTTGAAGCTAATGAGTGGATGTAGAATTGTTCACATTTTTCTTTGATTTTTGGGTATTTGTAAACTGTTACAAAGTTTGTTTGAATTTAACAATTTTAATTTCTGCATATTCTAAAATATTTATGGTTAAAACATTTGTTTTTTCTTTCGCAATGATTTCTGTAATTTCTTCTAAGTCCAATGAAGTTGACAGGAAGTTGTTATTTTTTGCTAAATTAATTGTAGTTAGGAGAGTATTAAGTTCATTGTAGACTTCTGTGAGTATTAATTTTTCCGAGAAATCCTTGGGGTTTAATTTGTTTAACATTTTTTCGAAATTACTATTTATTATTTTTTGTTTATTGTGTCCCTCAATTAGTTGATTGATTCTTGTCTGTATCTCTACTTCATCATCGTGGTCTGGTACCTGTTATCCATTTTAATATTGTCCCTAAAGGGTTTAATCCTCTTTTAAATCTATTAACTGGATTAATCTGTTTTATTAATATTTCAATTTTTCGGTGTAATATTTTCACTTCAGGATTTGAATTATATTTTGAGTTTAATATATTTTGGTAAGGTGTTAATATTCTAGTTAAATTTGTAATATGATATAAATAATCATAGCTATCAAATATAAAAGCTGGATTCGTTTCTATTAATATATAATCTTTTCCTTTCAGGTCTGTAATACTTGTGTCTGAACTAATTCTGTTTATGCACAGCAAGATTATTATTATTGTGAGATTCATTTCTAGTTCGTACGGATGTTATCTTTGTGTATTATTCTTTTATCAGTTGTTGTGACTGTTTTACCGTTATCCTGTTCAATTATTTTTTCATAAATCTATCGTGTTTTTTATTTCTTCGGCTTCTCTTAACGTAAATAATATCACCTTTCTCGTAAATAATTTGTTTGTTCGGTGCCTTCTGTTGGGTGATATCTCTTTCTTGCTTATAACGAATTCTGTTTCTGATGACTGTATAGTCGTATCCTCCCCTGTTGAAAAAAACGTCCTCGGGTTTATGTCCTGTGACCGAGTGAATGGTTTTATTGTACTGTCGTACTGCTTCGAATATTACCTCTTCGTGTTTACCTTTGGTTTCCTTTACTAGTAAGTTAGTTAGCTCCACTATTGTGCTGTGCGTCCGCTCTACTTGACCGTTCGTTGTCGAATGTTGTGGTGGCACTGCTGTGTGCTGTATATGTAGTCGATCGTATAAGGATTTTGCTACTACATTAACATATGTCGGGTCGTTATCAGTTGTTAGGTTCGTTGCGTATGGGAATATTTGGGATAGTATTTCATTCAAATATATGTATGAGTTTTTCTTATCTGGTATTTTTCTTATATAGCAGAATTTTGAGTATCTATCTACTGTAGTTATATATATTTGGTTGTCCAAAAAAAAATGTATCCATGTGCAGATGTGTACCTACTTCATTTGGTTTTGGTGTTTTTCCGTAAAGTAATTTATTAGGACGTCTGTCGTATTTACATTTTTTACATATCTCACATATTTGTGCTGCCTTCTTTGCCATATCTCGCATGTTAGGCCAGTAATAGCTCTCAGACAGTTCTTTTATATTATTTCTATAATTTCTATGTGCTCTTCTGTGTATTTGTTCAACTATCTCATTCTGTTCATTTTCGTCAGTGATGTCTCTGACTAATGCATTTTTTATTACAAAAGTAGTGGTTGGGAAAGTTTGTACTAGTGTAGTTTTTATTTTGTATAGAATTTCTTCGGTAGTGATTATGGCGTTAATATTGTTTGGGTGTAGTACGCCTTTAATATCACTTATCAATTGTTCTATAGTTGTGAAGTATATGGTATGTCTAAATTTTCCGAATATATTTTTACTTTCTATTCTTACTAATCCATTGTTAGTTTGGATAATAATTTGATTATTAAAATGGTTTAAGCTAGTGCCTACCCTTCTTATGGTTTCAGTGGGTAAGCTGAGTTGGGAGTGCTGCGATTCTGAGTCGGTTAATTGATTAATTTGTTGCCGACTTAGTGCATCCGCAACGATGTTTTGAGAACCTGGTTTGTATACCAATTTGGCACCGTATTCTTCTATTTGGTTTTTCCACCTTTTTAGTTTATTATTAGGGTTCTTCTCTGAAATAGAGTAGGTTAAGGACTGATGATCCGTATAGATTGTAAGGTCTGATCGTCCATATAAATAGTTTCTGAGTTTTTGTAGTGCCCAAATTATGGCTAATAACTCTTTTTCGTTTGTGCTATATTTTTGTTCCGTCTCGCTTAGTGTTCTGGATATAAAACAAATGGGATTTCTACCTTGGGATAACACAGCTCCTATGGCAAAATTACTTGCGTCCGTGGTTAAATCAAAGGGTTTATTGAAATCGGGTTGAAAGAGTTCGACTTGTGCTTGTAATTCCTTTTTTAATATATTCATCGCTTTTAAGGCTTCCTCATCTAATTTTATTTGCATTCTTTCACTTTGCTTTTTCTTTACGATACCGTTTTCTCCTCTTAAAAACAATGTTAGGGGTTTGGTAATCTTGGCGTAGTCTTTGATGAATTTTCTATAATATCCTGCTAGCCCTAAAAATGATCTTAATTCTTTCAGATTCATAGGCAAAGGGTAGTTTTTTGTGGTCTCAATTTTTTGTGGGTCTACAGTTATTCTGTTATGTTTAATAATATGTCCTAAATATTCAGTGCTGTCTTTGAAAAAATGAGATTTTTCATATGAAATCTTCATATTTGCTTGACGCAGTGCATTTATAACAATTCTTATGTGTTCCATATGTTCATCATGTGAGGATGAATATATTAACACATCGTCTATATATACATGTACGAATTTTCCTATGTAATGTCTTAATATGTCATCTACGCATCTTTGAAATATTGAAGGTGCATTCTTTAGTCCAAACGGCAGCCTTAAGAATTCATATTTTGCTCCGTTTATGCTAAAGGCTGTCTTTTCGGTGTCTGACTCCTTGATTTTTATCTGATGGAAACCTGCTTCCAAATCTAGGGTTGTAAAAACAGTTGCTTTACCTAAATTCTGTATTGTCATGTTGACATCAGGTATGGGATATCTATCGGTAATGGTTTCGCTATTCAATTTCTGGAAGTCTATGACCATTCTTTTCTTAGGGTTTCCTAACTCGTCAGTTCCTTTCTTTGGTACAGTCCAAACGGGTGAGTTATAGGGACTCTTACTGGGTTTAATTATATTATTCTCTAGCATTTTATTTATTTCTTTATTTATGAAATTATTGTCTGAAAAGGGGTAAGAGTACTGTTTCGTCCATATTGGCTCTTCAGTTTTAGTGCGAATCGTGGCTTCAATTGTTGTTGTAAATGGTAAAATAGGATTTGTTTCCTCATTAATTCTCATAATTTCTTCAACCTCTTTTTTATATTTGCTCTCATCTATTGTGAAATTTACTTGACTGACATCCATTTTTTTTTCTTCTGCTCTGTTCTTCTGACATACATCATTTTATATTCGAACAGATCTATCTTAGCCTTCATTTCTCTCAAGGATTCTTCTCCTAATATCATATCAAATTCTTTTAATTCTTCGATTTCAAAAAATACTAATTCTTGTCCTAGCATTCTTATCTTCTTAGCTGAGTTTATTGTGTTTGAACCATTCAGAGTTCTACTAACAAATTGTTTAACTGGAAAGGTCTTTCCATTTGGAATATGTTTCCCAATATAATTTAATGTCGAGCCTGTGTCTATTAAAACTAAAAGTTTTTTATTATCATGTAAAATAATCTGAAGACACGGCAGATTATTTACTCGTCTAAAAAAGTAGCTCTATTTTCAAATTCACTTTCATCTATATTTACCTTTAATGACTGATCACTATTATTATCCGTTATTTGATTGATCCTTTGTAGTTTCTGCGGTACTATATTATATCTTGATCCTTTGTAGTTTCTGCGGTACTATATTATATCTTGATGGTTTCGTTTAAATGGTTCTCCTCTATTGGGATTAAAAGGTGCATATCCTGCTCTTTGTCGTTCATAGTTGTTTCTGAAAGGATTCTGTTGATACGATTGCTGTTGTTGATGCTGATTATTCGTGGATTGCCGGAATCTTCCTATTGATGTATCCACGTCCATTGGTGTCGGGTTTGATCTTCCCATATGGGGAATAGGTTGAACTCCTGGTTGATACCTCCTTTCATTTTGTGGCTGTTTAGGCTAGTTATACGCTTCTCGTCGTATCGGATTATTCTGCATTTTATAAAGAATCTCCGTGGCAATTGCGTATGCACTTTCTAAATCTCTTGGTTTTGCTGCATATAATGTGTGTTGAGTAAATTCATCATTTATGCCATTGCGGAAGCAATCTATGGCCATTTCTTTTGTGACCTGCTGTAGAGAGTGAGTATTCCCTGGGTAATCAATTTCACATTTAGTCATTGCTAAATTAAAGATTTGGCAGATCTTGCTGTGGAATTCGGATAGCGTCTGTTTTCCTTGTATTTGTCTTTTCATTTCCTCTATGAGGGCGTTATAGATTCTAGTATCGGCGTAGCTGTAATCTAGGCGATTGAGTATTGCTTGTAAGTGGAACACTGTGCCATGATTCTGTAGAAGAGTTGCTGGTTCTCCTTCGATCTTCGTGTGACGTATTATAAATAATGCATCGTAATATGGTTTGGTATTAATAAAGGCTTCTATGGGACTCATTGCTGATATAATGGTTGCCCTCCATGTCCTGTATTTGGATGTGTCTCCGTTGAACACTGGTAGCCGTTCGAATAGTCTCAGATTTATTTCATTTGCATTGTTTATCCTGGGACTTATCGGTTGGAATTCTTCGATATTAGGTACTTGCGCTTGCCGCAGCTGGGCTAATTGTGCTTCTATAGCGGCATGAGCTTGTTCCAAGGTTACTATCCTTGCTTCCATAATGACTACCCTGCTTTGGTCAAACACTTGTAATCGTTTTTTGCGGAAGAGGTCCAGTTTTATTTTCTGGTTCTCCTTGTCCTCTTTTTCAGGACGTGTGGAATTTGATTTTTTAGGAGTTCCTTTTATTATTCACTTATTCACTTATTCACTTATTGAGCCCCCAGTTAAGTATGCACTTTCGATTTTAAATAAAACAATATACTTTATTTGTACCTATATGTACTTTAATGAATTCTAAACTGAAGTTCATATGCTTCAGTGTAATAGAAGACTAACTTATTTCTATGCTTAATCGTCTATTTATATGCTCTGGTTTCTTTTGTTTAGTGGCTGCTGATAATGTTCAAAAAAGGATCTTGCTGATAATGTTTAAGTAGAAATCTTATCTATGCTTACAATGGTTGAATAGGAATCTTTTGTTCGCTGATAATATTTTATTTGGTTTTGTTTATGTTTTGTTTATGTTTGTATTTGGTTTATGTTTAAATAGAAATCTTATCTTTGCTTACAATGTTTTGGTTTCTGATAATGGTTAATAGATAGATAGACAATGTTTAAAGAGGACCATACTTTTTATGTAAACTACTAATTCTATATCATACATGGGATGATGTTATCGGTGCAGTAGTGTATTTTCTGTTGCACTAACTCGCGGAAGGTATGCCTGTCGCAAGAGGCAATACCAGATTCAAGGGGCTGTGTAGCGCAACCCTTCATGTTGCCAGCGCAATATATAGCTTCTCCAAACCCAATTGTCAACTCACCTATCCGCGGTGAATCCTGTTTCACTAACAGAAGAGGATCTGGCGACCCCAAGCTCCTCATGGAACTTGGGGGTTCGGAGGGACGGATGGCCTGAAGGTTTAATGTGGCCATATAAATCGTTCCCCAGATGGTCGGGCTAGCACCTTAATGGAGCTGTGTTACCGGAGCGTACGGGATCTGTATCCGGCAAAGGACCATTACATCGATAACACTCCCCAAAGCCTTCGGGGACAACCTTATCGCTACAACAACAACAGTCGATATGGACTGTCATATCTGTGGCTAAGAACCATAACAGCCAAAGTAATATTTTATACGTATTCAAATCAATATTAATTTAAATATCAAGTAGTTAACTAATGTACGAATTTTTATTAAGTAAGTCCCAGTTTACATATAACGAGGTTATCTTCATTTAGGTATTTAACTCCTAATCGTAAATTATATAATTAGATTTCCCATAAAAATTTCCACCCTGGTTAATCAGTAATTATGAAGAAATCTTAGAGATGCGGATTTTTTTTTGTGTACATGAAAGCCTGATAGGAAGTAATCTAGTTCCCAGGGATGGAACATATGAAAAGTTAGGGCATGTGTAAATAAACGTGGTCTAAGCAGAGATTGCCCTCATTGCTTTCGGTTATACCTTGTAAATCTCTTCAAAGACTTTTAAGAATATAATATTGAAGGAAGGCAATTGGGATAAGTTTGTAACCGTTCAATCTTCTTAGAAGTGCGGGTTCGAGTTCCACTTCCGGGAGAAAAGGCTTTGAATAAATTTACAATGCATAGACGAAACACTGTCGCCTTGCCCGGTCTGGTGTCACGTTGTTTAAATGTTCCCCAAATTATTAAATAAATTAAAATACAAAATATCTTCTTACATTTCATTTCATTTCATTTATTAAAAGAAATATATATTAGCACAATAAGATCATGCATGATCTTTTATAGTACAACAGACATTAAATAACAGGATAATAATAAAACATTCAAGCTTTAAATTTAACACATTAACCTAACCTATTTAAGGTATATAAAATAATATATGATGGAAAGCAAAACAGATTCATACAGAATATGCTCATTACATATATGCTAGTTGGGTACCAGAATACTTAAAATAATAATAATAATAATTGACTAGAAGATATGTAGGTAAACTCAGTTTCGAATCAAGACATTCATTGACGAAAGAACGAATATATAACATTCTTAAAGTTGCCTTCACTTAAGCTATTTCGAATTGAGTTCGGGATGGAGTTCCCTATGCGGATAGCATTGACAAAGAATAGCCTTGCAGAGTTCAAATAGTTGTAGCTTGGTAAAATATACTGCGAGAGAGTCAACTTTTTATATAAGTAACTGGGCACTTCATCTGCCATAATAAGATAAAGGAAAATGCAGTTCCTCGCTCTAAGGTAATCAGAGACCTCACAACCCAACAAACGAGTCCTCCATTCAGATACATGGTCAAATCGTGCTAAGCCAAAAACATATCGCGTTACATGATTGAAGGCTACATCAATTTTGTGTGCAGACTTGGAATCTAGTTTGCTGTATACACATTCCGTATAACAAATAATTGGCAATATTAATTGTATAGTCAGTTTTCTCCTTATTTCTAGCGGGGTAAAGGCCGCCGATACTCTTAAGTTTCGTAGGGTATAGCAAACTTTACTGATAACAGAATTAACGTGATCAACACAGGACAGACTAGAATTTATGACGAAGCCCAGATTCGTCGCTTTAGAAACATATTTCAGACAGCTAACATTAATGTAAAGATTTGGTAGATCCTGAAAGTTAATATGCTTTTTTGAAATGTGAAGTACATACGATTTAGCACTGTTAAGGGCAAGGAGATTCGTAGATGCCCAATGGGATAAGGATGACAGGTCACTGTTAAACTTGGCACAAAGTTCAGAGGCTTGCCCTAGCATCGCTGACATATAGATCTGGATATCATATGCGTAGGCATGTATCTGCGCATGCTGGCAGGAGCTGAATATGTCATTTATAAATAGGCAAAATAATAGCGGTCCCAATATAGAACCTTGGGGTACACCAGCGTAAATATTGCCAGGGTATTTTAATTTCATGATTTCAAGTAACGATTTAAACATTTAAAACGCTCTCCTGAAAAATGAGGAAAAACGACTTTGGCTGTTAGGGCTGGAGGGCTGGTGTGCACAAAAATGTCACAGTAATAGCATGGACAGGGATTTGGATCGGAATGCCGTTCCATCATTTTTCTGTCAAAATAACGGATAAATACCGCTGTTATAAAAATATTTTCTTTAAAATCGAGCCATCCCCGACTATGGCCAAAGAGAAAAAATGTAGTTGCTTCAATTTCGTTACTAATGCAAACAAGCCAAGTTCGATTTCCCATGAAAAGCAATTAATTTTTAGTTTTTAAAAGTAGAACATTATACGCGTATTTGTTTGACTGGAAAGACTATCTTAAATATATCTGTTAGGTTAGCCATCAACGCAAATAATGAAACGTATGATGTCCTGTTATTTTCAAAGCATATTTGGGAAATCTTGCTATCGACTTTTGCCCTTGAGCTTTAGCTTTACACTTTACATTTGAAGCATAATTCAGGACTCGACTACGCAAGATAATGAAAAAAATTCACCAGCCGAGTCATGAATCCAGCGGTTTTTGTGCAAATCCTCGTCACGGAATACTTAAAACTTTTAGAACATTACTAGGTGGAGCACGGATTCATATACATATTTAGAAAACTTGAAATTTAGACCCTACTTCAGAATTCGATTACAATGCAATATAGAGTTCCAAAATATATGCCCCAGTAAAATGCTACAGAGGCGGATATTCAAACGGAATCACTAACAGTCGATATGGACGGACTGTCAGATCTGTGTCTAAAAACCATAAAAACCAAAGTCATATTTTATACTGTAACGAAGATGCACATCAATAATTCAATAATTATGTCTACATATATGTACGTACACGCAGCGGAAAAGCGACGCACAAACACATGCATATATCTTATCTGAGGTGCTCACAAGAGAGGGCAATATATTGTACTAGTATTACTCACGCGCATATGAGAAGCTATAAACGTAGTTGTGGCTGGTGACTTTGTAGCTGTTAAATAACTAGTAAGTTCTGGAATGGAAAAGCCTAGAAGTATGCAACGAGGAAACCAGACAGTATAAAAGGCGACAACAGTAGAGGCGCGAGAAACAGTTTTGATTAAGCACGCTATCTGTCGAGCAATAGAAGTGTTATTTTGAAAGTAGTCTAACAAAAACCGTTTTGCATTATCGAATATTGGAGTTATTTATTCAACAGTTTAGTGATTCGAACCATAGTAGAAGATTTGAAATAAGCGGAATTGCAGTAAATTCGTTACAATACGTATTCAAATCAATATTAATTTAAATATCAAGTAGTTAACTAATGTTCAAAATTTTTATTAAGTAAGACCTAGTTTACATATAACGAGATTATCTTCATTTACGTACTTAACTCCTAATCGTAAATTATATAACTAGATTTCCCATATAAGTTTCCCCCTCAATGATCAGTGATTATGAACAAATTTAGAGATGCGGATTTGTTGTTTCTTTATTTTTTTTCAAAGAAAAAGTTCAACCTCCAGAGTGTAATCTCTAATTGGAAGCACAAAATATAAGAGAAACGTGAAAGTTTGACAGGAATTAATGTAGTTTCCAGGGATGGAACATATTTAAAGATTATGGAATGTGTAAATAAACGTGGTCTAAGCGGAGATTGCCTTCATTGCTTGCGGTTATACCTTGTAAATCTCTTCAACGACTTTTTTCCCGGCACTGAACTGTTACAAACGCATTTAGAAACTTTCTGCCTCAGTGGTTTTAAACTATGCCTTCCTTACATATTATACGCGATAACTTGAGTAAATTTTGAGATATCTTAATAAAATTTGGTATTAAGTTCCTGGGCACTCATCTCAGATCGCTATTTAAAATGAACGAAATCGGACTATAACTACGCCCACTTTATCGAAAATTTCAAAAGCGAAAAAGTGGGATAATTCATTAACAAAGACGGACAAAGCGATGAAACTTGTTAGGTGGGTTGACCTTATGGTTGGTTGGTTAGTTGGAGGGGCGATTCCCAATTGACTTCAATTAGCGGGCATGCGCCTTTTTGATACCACAAACTCGTGAGTTAACCAGTGAAAGTATGTTGTAAGAAGACGAATAAACATTTCCACGCGCCTCAGAGAATGGGAGATGCGACGCTTGATGAAATCCAGGGGTACGAGGACCTCTTTCGCTCCTGAGTCATCAAGAGCCGCTTTACGCCGTTCCAGCTTATCCGCCATCTCGTTACCCTGTATGTTTCGGCTCGCCAAAATCATGACGCTCTCCCTGCACTGCCCAACCAGGTTTGATGATATCGTCTCTGACCCGAGGGCTCCAAGAGCCGCCTGGTTATTGATATCCATTAACGCTTTATACGCCTTTTTGATAGCGACAATCTCAGCTTGAAACACGCTTGCCGAGTAGGGAAGCCGCATGCATAAGGACGTGGGCGGGACATTCTATCTTTTTTTTCGTTATAAGTTCATTTATTAACCGGAGGGAGGGCATTACCACTGTATACTCCCTCGGTTCCATTTGGCCAGAACTACAGCCTGGAAAGTGCGTTTTTACCAGCACCTCCATTGTTTCAGCAGAGCTCCCTGCCCATGATCCATCTTCTTTCCTCAAGAAGGATGGGCAGTATTTCTCCTTCGAGAGAATTTTACCAATTCTGGAAGATTCTTTAGTTAACTCGACGGAAGAGCAAAATTCTTTCTAGCATTCCGTCTTTGCCTTCTGAATAGCTTTTTTGTAACATCTGGGACTATCTTTATACGGTTCCCAGTTTCCATTTAACTGGCTTAGGTTGAATAATTTGCGAGTATCTTTCCTGATCGTAAAAAGGTTGGAATTCCACCAGGGGGTATACCTTGACCTTATGACGCAGAATTTTGGACAATGGGCGTTGCACCACCCACTTTCAAAGAAGGTAAATTAAAACTTTTGCAAGCTGTAATTTGGCAGCTGAGTATGTAATGTTCAGTTTCGCCCAAACTTAGCCTTCCTTACTTGTTTTATTCTTTGCTCTGTATGTATATTTCGTACATTATCATGTTCAAAAGTTATGCTCTTTGTTTTAGGCGGTTTCAGGGAATCTAATATTTGCTTTGTTCTAATTAGAGAAATACCAAGAATTAAAAAACGCTTAAATAAATGTTTTTATAAATTTAAAAGCAATTAGAGCAATCATAGATATAGACAACATTGGTGAATTAATATAAATATTAGTTTCTCTGAAACCGCTGAAAAACAAGAAGCAAAATTTATCTAATAATATTATACGAAATATACATACATATGTACTGTGCAAATAATTAAATATGCAAGGAAGGCGATTGGGATAAGTTTGTAATTGTCCAACCTTCTTAGAAGTGCGGATTCGAGTCCCACTTCCGGGAGAAAAGGCTTTGAATAGATTTGCAATGCATAGACGAAACGGCTGTCGCCTTATCCGTCCTGATGTCACGTTGTTTAAATGTTTCCGAAATAATTAAATAAATTAAAATACAAAATATTTTCTTACATCTAGCGTAAATAGTGAATACTCTAAGGCAAAAGGGAAAGGGGAGGAGGAGACCTCACGACGAATGCGCTGGAGGGGGAACAAACAGCCCAATTGTGCTGCGATTCTTACAGATAAACCTCCAACACATTAAAGTGGCGTCGAGCGAACTCCTCCTAACCCTTGAGGAGGGTTCGTTTGACGTGGCGCTGATACAGTAGCCGTGGCTCTCATCGGGAGGAATGGTGCAAATGTAAAGACGTGCAAATGGAAGGACAGGTGCGAGCTGTAGTTATTATCATTTATCCTGGCATCCTGCTACATGGCCCATGCAGTGGAGGCTCCACCGATGGAGTGCAAGAGGCTAGTACAGGACGGAGAGCGCAAAGGGCGGTTGGTCATAGGCGCGGATGCAAATGCGCAGTTACGAACGAGAGGCGAATCTGTATTTTGTTACATCCTGCAAACCAATTTGCAAATAGCCAACAGGGGAAGTGTCCCTACATATATTGGTTCAACATCCAGCAATGTTCTTGATATAAAATTGAGCTCCGAAGGTGATATATCAAGGTATGATTGAATGGCTTTTGAAAGAACATCCTTCTGCGACCATGCGTATATCAGCTTCAGCATCCGCCTAAAGAGCGTAGAGAAGTTGCGGAAAAGCCTAGCGCACTCCGGTATATTGTTAGAATGACGAAATTGCGGAAGAGCGTAGAAAATGTCACAAAGCACGAAGAATTGCGCAGAGGACACGCTCATCACCACGATATGCGGAGTTACACAGCGCCTATGTCGCACAAAGAAAGGCACTTAAAAATGCCATAAAAAAGAGCAAGAAATTATGTTTTAGGGAACTGCTGGATAATGTCGACCTAGATCCTTGGGGATCAGCCTACAGAACTGTGATGGCCCAAGTTAAAGGACCGATATCACAGCAACCTACGTGCACGATACTGATTAATATATTGTTGTAACACTTTTGCCAGCGCAAGATCGATGGACTTATCCAAGCAAAGATGTCGAAGGTACGGAAAATCCGCAAATTACAGAGCAAGAGGTGCTGAAAGCTGCAAAAAAGTTGCTGATAACAAATCCCCAGGACCCGATGGAGTACCAAACATAGCCCTTAAAGCCGCGATCACAACTAGGCCTACATTATTTACTGATCTTTTTAATGCCTGTATGCAAGAAGGTGGCCGCCGTGGAGTGATGATAGCGTGCTCCGCCTACCAAACCGAGCACCCTGGGCTCACGCCCCGGTTAAAGCAACATAAGATTTTAGAAACAACTTTTTTCAATTAGAAGAAAGTTTTTCTAAGCGGGGTCGCTCCTCGGCAGTGTTTGGCAAGCACTCCGAGCGTATTACTGCTCTCAGTAAAAACTCATCTGCCTTGCAGATGCCGGCCTTAAATCTCTTCGGAGGTTATCGCGCCGTTCATTTATTTTTATTTTTCGCTCCTCGGCAGTGTTTGGCAAGCACTCCGAGCGTATTACTGCTCTCAGTAAAAACTCATCTGCCTTGCAGATGCCGGCCTTAAATCTCTTCGGAGGTTATCGCGCCGTTCATTTATTTTTCAATTATGCAAGAAGGCGTGTTCCCTCGCCCGCGGAAACCATAAAGACTTGTCATATTGCTGAAACGTGGTAAACAGCCGGAGCAACCATCCTCATATAGGCCACTTTGTATGCTGGATTCCCTAGGAAAGATTTTCGAGCGTATAAATAGTGAGCGCCTACAGCTGACTCTAGAAAAACCAGGTGGCTTATCGAATTATCAATATGGATTTCGCAAATCAAGATCCACCGTAAATGCAATACAAACAGACTGGATGCAGATAATGGCAGCGCTGCGAAGCTTCAACACACCAGCTTACTTACGCAGAATAATAAGTAGCTATCTTAAAGACAGAGTACTACTTTTTGACACGGGGCAAGGAGCAAAAGAGTACAAAATTACTGGAGGCGTCCCACAGGGATCTGTTCTCGGTCCAAAGCTTTGGAATGTAATGTATGACGGATGCTAAAGATTGATCTACCAGAAAACACGCAAATTGTGGGGTACGCTGATGATATTGCAGTGGTAATAGTGGCCAAGAAACTGGACCAGCTTCAAGCATTATGTAATGACTCTGTAGGAAGAATAAATTAATGGCTGACCAATACGGGACTGGAGTTGACTAGCTAAAAGACGGAAGTGGTATTAGTAAGCTCCAAACGGTTGGCGAACGAGTTAGTCTTAACTGTCGGAGATCATCAAATCACTTCAAAGGATTCTCTAAAATACTTAGGAGTGCACGTTGACTCTAAGTTTACTTTCAAAGAGAACCTCAGAGCGGTGGGAGAGAAAGTTACCAAAGTTAATGGAACACTTATGCGGGTAATGCATTGGTGGTCCGAGCGAAGCTACACGTCAGCTATTGTCCACAGTAACCAGCTCAATAATACTATACGCAGTACCAGTGTGACATGGATCTAAACGGACCTATCAAAAAGATATTAGCAGCGTACCGACTTCCACAGATAATGATGGTTTCAAAGAGTATTTATGGAAGCGTAGGATAGAGGAAGATCCTCTTTGCCCAATGTGTAACATGGAGTTAGAAAACGCAGAACACGTCATGTTCCACTGCCCCCGTTTCCACAAGGAAAGACTCGCCTCACATAGATTCTTTGGGGAGGACACTACCACGAGAAATTTGCAAGAGGAAAGAGTGCTAAAATATAGTTTCTAATAGTGGAGTGTATTTAAGAATCTGTTAATTACTATTATCTTGTAAATAAGAAAAAATGTTCAAGGTTGCTTGAACAGTTCTAAAGTATTGGAAGGAGTGGGGTCTGCGTTATGCTGTGCTGATATGGAAATAAACAGATCCTGCAAGGTGTTAGATTACTGCAGCGTTTTCCAAGCGGAAATATTAGCCGTAACCAAAGCAGTAGAAACACTGGAAGAGGACAGCTTAAACTGCAAGCGTGTTAAATTTTATATCGACAGTCAAGCAGCATTTAAGGCAATAATCTCGCATAGCACAGCACCTAAATCTATGTTAGAGTGTAAGCAGTCTCTGGGGAGAATCGGGACATGGAGAAGCTTACATCTATATTGGGTCCCTGGGCATATGGGAATAGATGGGAATGAAAAATCAGATGAACTAGCTAAAGAGGGCGCATCCCTTGAAGATTGCTACGTAGACGTACCAATTAAACTGGGCGAGATTAAGAGAAGGCGAGAGGTGCACATGATTGACCAAGCGGGAAAGGCGTGGGTCAAACGCGGGGCTGTAAATTGTCGAAAATTATGTGTAGGTCTTACAAACTTAGACTAACAAAGTTGATTCTATCATTAAAAAGAGAGGACTGTGGACTCACGATGGGTATTCTGACTGGGCACTGCCTACTGGCGTCACATTTAAATTAGGCTTGGTCAATGATAGCAGATGTAGGAAGTGCGGGTTGGAAGAGGAAACGATCGAGCACGTTCTCCGTTCGTGCCATGCGCTTGCCAGGCAAAGACTCCAGCTATTAGGAGTGATACAGCTGTGAGATCTATAAACAGCAAGTGGCTTAAGTCCTAGGAAGCTTATAGTATTTGCCAAGAGGACGGAGTTATTTTATAACAAAGGTCCTGGTTTTTTATAGGGTTTTTCAGTTTGGTCGTTAAAACAAACTTCTGGTAACACTATGGACTCATTCAGTCTATGTGAGGTCCTCATGGACCGGCCGGTTCAACCTAACCTAACCTAGCGTAAATATTGCCAGGTTATCTTAATTTTATGGTTTCAATTAACGATTTGAACATTTAAAACGCTCTTCTGAAAAATGAGGAAAAATT
Source organism: Eurosta solidaginis (assembly GCF_040869045.1). Classification (NCBI taxonomy): domain Eukaryota; kingdom Metazoa; phylum Arthropoda; class Insecta; order Diptera; family Tephritidae; genus Eurosta; species Eurosta solidaginis. The sequence goes on along the minus strand of NW_027137097.1, from coordinate 24,997 downwards.
ACATTGGCTGTTGAGGCCTGTGTGCACAAAAATCTCACAGTAATAGCATAGACAGTGCTATCAGGGATTTGGATCGGATTGCCGTTCTATAATTTTTCAGTCAAAATCACGGATCAATATCGCTGTTACTGAAATTAATATTTTTTGGTAAAATTATAAAAATATTTTTTTTTAAATCGAGCCGTCCCATACTGGTCGGTTTTATATGGAGTTGGTGGCAAGAAATACTTCCAGTAGAGATATCAACGTGAAACTTTGGCCACAACTATGTGAGAATTATTTTATCATAAAATTGGTGCGGGTGATACTTTTATACCGAGCCACAACCACCCACTTTCACCGCATGCATACAAAAAGTAAGTAGAAGTAGGGGGAAAAGTGGTAAGATGTGTCTATCGCAAATACAATATTTAATATGACTAAATAAAGAAATTAAAGTTATTAAAAGATCTTGCATACATAACAATAACAAAACAACAAACACACACAAACGTTTACATTCGCATATCGTCGACAGGATAAAATAATGTCGTATGTTACATATGAGCGCATATGACATACGACAATAATTTATCAGAGTGACGCTATCAGAAAACTGTCACAAAACATAGTTAGTGGCAGAAAATGGCAGCTGGTATTAACAATTTGGCATCCTAAAACCTTGGCTAATAATAAGATATAAGTCCCAGCATGAGAATCGATGAGGAACCCAACTCAAATTTTAGTTGAAATTGAAATATTTGTGCAACACTAATAAAGGCACTGGTGAAATTTTATATAACAAAAAAAAAAAAACACAATAATCTAAAGATAATAAAATTATTTCAAAATGAAGTAAATACCTTGGACTTCAATATTCAATTCTATGTATTTCAATACAATGAATTTTTAAATAGCTTAAACTTGCACTTGCTCACACTGCAAAAACCAACTAATATAATACTATAACCTCATATTTGAAGCTATTTTTAAAGATTACAGTTCGAATACAACAAAAACAAATATACCCTTTAAAAGGCTGTTCTAATAAGAGATACTAACGACACATTTGGTGACAAACTTTTCACTTTGAATTTTTTATTTTGGCCTATGGAACCGACCACTGTGCATCCCACACTATGGCCAAAGATAAAAAAAATGTTAGTTGCTTCAATTTCGTCACTAATGCAAACAAGCCAGGTTCGATTTGCAATGAAAAGCAATTCAGTTTTAGTTTTTAAAACTAGCACATTATACGATCATTTGTTTGACTGGAAAGACTATCTTAAATATTTCTGTTAGGTTAGTCAATTACGTAAATAATGAAACATTTCAGTGCTTCATGTGACCGATGATGTCTTGCTTGTCCGGTTATTTTCAAAACATATTTGGGAAATCTTGCGATCGATTTTTGCCCGTGAGCTTTAGACCTTACATTTGAAGCATAATTCAGGACTCGTACTACGCAAGATAATGGAAAAATTCACCAGCCGGGTCATGAATCCAGCGGTTTTTGTGCATATCTACGTCACGCTGAATACTTGAAACTTTTAGAACATTACTAGGTGGAGCACGGCTTCATATACATATTCAGAAAACTTGAAATTTGGAGCCTACCTTCGAACTCGATTACAATGCAATATAGAGTGCCAAAATATATGTCCCAGTAAAATGCGGATATTCAAATGAAATGGCTAACAGTCGATATGGACGGGCTGTCAGATCTGTGGCTAAAAACCATAACACCCAAAGTCATAATTTATACGTATTCAAATCAATATTAATTTAAATATCAAGTAGTTAACTAATGTACAAAATTTTTATTAAGTAAGACCTAGTTTACATATAACGAGATTATCTTCATTTGCGTACTTAACTCCTAATCGTAAATTATATAACTAGATTTCCCATATAAATTTACCCCTCGGTAATCAGTAATTATGAACAAATTTTAGAGATGCGGATTTTTTTTTTCATTTTTTCAAAGAAAAAGTTTAACTTCCAGAGTGTAATCTCTAATTGGAAGCACAAAATATAATAGAAACGTGAAAGTTTGACAGGAAGTAATCTACTTCCCAGGAACGGAACATATGAAAAGTTTAGGGCATGTGTAAATAAACGTGGGCTAAGCAAAGATTGCCCTTATTACTTTCGGTTATACCTTGTAAATCTCTTCAAAGAATTTTCCCCCGGGAGTGAACTGTTACAAACGCATTTAGCCACTTTCTGCCTCAGTTGTCCTAAACTTATCCCAATTGCCTTCCTTGAATATTATACACGATAACTTGAGTAAATTTTGAGGTATCTTAATGAAATTTGGTATGTATGTTCCTGAGCACTCATCTCAGAACGAAATTGGACTATAACCACGCAACTTTTTCGATATCGAAAATTTGTAAAAACCAAAAAAGTGCGATAATTCATTACCAAAGACGGATAAAGCGATGAAACTTGGTAGGTGGGTTGACCTTATGACGCAGAATAGAAAATAAGAAAAATTTTGGACAATGGGCGTTGCACCGACCACTTCTAAAGAAGGTAATTAAAAAGTTTTGCAAGCTGTAATTTGGCAGCTGAGTATGTAATGTTCCGTTATACCCGAGTTTAGCCTTCCTTACTTGTTTTATGCTTTGCGCAGTATGTATATTTCGTTTAATATCATGTGCAAAAGTTATACTCTTTGTTTTAGGCGGTTTCAGGGAATATAATATTTATCTAATGATATTATGCGAAATGTACATATGTATGTACTGTGCAAAGAATAAAATATGCAAGGAAGGCAATTCGGATAAGTTTGTAACCGTCCAACCTTCTTAGAAGTGCGGTTGGGGTCCCCCTTCCGGGAGAAAAGGCTTTGAATAGATTTACAATGCATAGACGAAACAGCTGTCGTCTTGTCCGTCCTGATGTCACGTTGTTCAAATGTTTCCCAAATTATTAAATAAATTAAAATACAAATTATTTTCCAAAAGGGCAAGGGGAGGACGAAGGTGCTGGAGGAGGAACAAACAGCCCAATGGTGCTGCGAGTCTTACAGATAAACCTCCAACACAGTAAAGTGGCGTCTAGTGAACTCCTCCTAACCCTTCAGCAAGGGCAGATTTGAATATTCGCCGATCCTAGGCAATACATATCTTGCCGCCCTTACAATTTTTTCATTCTTTTTTCACAATAATAATACATAACACAATGATTACGATTTTCAGTGCTTTATTACAGTTTGGTTTGTTATTAATGAAATACGTAACGAAAGATAATCAACATTTGCATTAATGAGGTATTTAACTTTAACTTTTTTCCAAACATTCCTCATTTACATTTCTTTGCGTCTTGATTTTTCAGCTGCGAATTATCATTAGAGAATCATCACAATCGATAGATAAAAATAGTTCTGATTCTATCGTCAACAACCCAAGAGCATTCAGTTTGTCTTCGTCCAATGAAGATCTGAGGAAGTTTTTCATGCGTTTTAAAACAGAAAACGATCTCTCTGCCCTACAATTTACGATAGGAATTGAAACAAACGTTCGCAACGCAATGTCAACATTAGGAAAGATATATGCAAACTATCCTGTGTCAGCATTATCAACAGTTTGAAATGTTCTTTTCGATGCAATATGCCTTGAAAAGGACCATTTCATTTCCCAAATTTTTCACAAGATCTTGGGTGTTGTAGTTGCTCAATATAGTGGATCTCGTACGTAATTCTTTGTTGCTTTGATGTTTCATATCAGTGATAAGAGAAAATTTAGAATAGATTTTTTGATATGCCGCACATCTTTGTGTCAATTTTGCCAAAGTACGATCCAAGATAACGTTGAACTTGTTGATGCGAAAGTTGTCACGGACACTCAGTTGAATACCAGGATTCCCATTTTCAACATGTCGTACATTTGGATTTCCTCTACGCGTTTTGTATTCCTGAATCGTTGAAATAGAGAGCGCGTCTTCTGCATACAGATCGAATTCTTCACGAGTTCGCCGTGGGTCATTTATTTGAATTCATTGTTCACTATTAATTTCTTGAAAAAAAAAATGCAGTAAGCATATAAATTTATTATATAACTTTTCTTTCAGTGTTTTGTTTTAATAACTTAGTAAATTGGGCGATGCCTGTTTTTTTAAATAACTTTTGAACAGTTAGAAAGAGTTAAATTTCACAATTAGTTTCTTATAACTGGCAGTGTGCGCATCCGTTGATCCACTTTCGACCATATCCGACCAATTATCGACATGAACAATAAATGGCCTAAACAGTCTTAAACGAGAAAATATAGTAACGCCCGGATGCCTCCGCCGCCGCCGCCGCGCCGATATTTTTGACATTCGGCGGCGGCGTGCGAAAAACGACCAAAAGCGGCGGCGTTTATCGGCGGTGTATATCTCTAATATGTACATCCGTATCTATATATTCATTCCACTCAAAGCAAGTTTGCACGTTCAATTCACAGCGAACGAATGGCATTTTCAAACATGTGGCTTTTATGTAACATTTTTTAAAATTTCCCTCTCATAAATTTTTCATAACGCGCATAAAGAAGTATAACTTCAAGCCGACTGAGCAGCGCCGAAAAAATGCGGATATACCAGCCTTATCCAATAATAATGCCTCTAAAATCGACTCTGTTGTATGAAAAAAATGTATAACTTCCCCTACAAATATGTTTCAATTTTTTTGCCATCCAATTCAACCATTGATTCACGGATTCATATATATAAGTACTTAGAAAACTTGAAATTTAGACCCTACTTCAGAACTCGATTACAATGCAATATAGAGTGCCAAAATAGATGTCCCAGTAAAATGCTACAGGGGCGGATATTCAAACGGAATCGCTGACAGTCGATATGGACTGTCAAATCTGTGGCTAAAAATCATAACAGCCAAAGTCATATTTTATACGTATTCAAATCAATATTAATTTAAATATCAAGTAGTTAACCAATGTACACAATTTTAATTAAGTATGACCTAGTTTACATCTAACGGGATTACCTTCATTTACTTACTTAACTTCTAATCGTAAATGATGTAACTAGATTTCCCATATAAATTTCCCCCTCAATGATCTGTGATTATGAAAAATTTTAGAGATGCGGATTAATAATTTGGTTTTTTTTTTTCAAAGAAAAAGTTCAACCTCCAGAGTGTAATCTCTAAATGGCAGCACAAAATATAATAGAAACGTGAAAGTATGACAGGAAGTAATCTAGTTCCCAGGGATGGAACATATTAAAAGATTAGGGCATGTGTAATAAACGTGGTCTAAGCGGAGATTGCCCTCATTGCTACCGGTTATACCTTGTAAATCTCTTCAAAGAATTTTCCCCCGGGAGTGAACTGTTACAAACGCATTTAGCCACTTTGAGCCTTAGTTGTTCTAAACTTGTCCCAATTGCCTTCCTCGCATATTATACTCAGCTGAGCACGGCCCGTATTACGTGTTACGATCAGTGACTGAAAACCATTTTCACACAAGCAATAACTATGCAATTGTCAAACTTTTTTTAAAAATTATAATAAAGAATGGATCTAACGAGTACTATGTGTCGCTAGTTCAAATATGCCATTAATCCGATCCACTTTTCAAGTGCGATTGTGATTTAAAAAATGAGTTTCGATCACGGATCGTAACACGTAATACGGCCCAGAGCGCACAGAGTATATTAATTTAGTTCGCATAACGGTACCCCATAACATACATACCGGTAACAGCATAAACTAATCGAGATAGATATAGACTTCTATATATCAAAATGATCTGGGCGAAAAAAGATATTCATGTAGCCATGTCCGTCCGTCCGTCCGTTCGTCTGTCCGTTAAGACGATAACTTGAATAAATTTTGAGGTATCTTGATGAAATTTGGTATTTCAAATGAACGATATCGGATTATAACCACGTCCACTTTTTTGATATCGAAAAAACGAAAAGGCGCGATAATTCATTACCAAAGTGGGATAAAACGATGAAACTTGCTAGGTGGGTTGAACTTATGACGCAGAATCGAAAATTAGTAAAATTTTGGACAACGGGTGTGGCACCGCCCACTTTTAAAAGAAGGTAATTTCAAAGTTTTGCAAGCTGTAATTTGGCTGTCGTTCAAGATATCATGATGAAATTTGGCAGGAAAATTACTCCTATTACTATATGTGCGCTTAATAAAAATGAGCAAAATCGGATGGAGAACACGCCCACTTTAAAAAAAATTTTTTAAGTCAAATTTTAAGAAAAAATTCAATATCTTTACAGTATATAAGTAAATTATGTCACCATTCAACTCCAGTATGGTATGGTGCAACAAATACAAAAATAAAATAAGTTTTCAAAATGGGCGTGGCTCCGCCCTTTTTCATTTAATTTGTCTAGAATACTTTTAATGCCATAAGTCGAACAAAAATTTACCAATCCTTATGAAATTTGGTAAGGGCAAAGCTTCTATGACGATAACAGTTTTCTGTGAAAATGGGCGAAATCGGTTGAAGCCACGCCCAGTTTTTATACACAGTCGACCGTCTGACCTTCCGCTCGGCCGTTAACACGATACTTGAGCAAAAATCGATATATCTTTACTAAACTTAGTTCACGTACTTATCTGAACTCACTTTATCTCGGTGTAAAAAATGGGCGAAATTCGACTATGATCACGCACACTTTTTTGATATCGAAAATTTCGAAAAATGAAAAAAATGCCATAATTCTATACCAAATGCGAAGAAAAGGATGAAATATGGTGATGGGATTGGTTTATTGACGCCTTCGCATACACAACTAAGGGCCACTCCCTTTCGAAACCTTCACTAATACCTTTAATTTGATACCCATATCGTACAAACACATTATAGAGTCACCCCTGGTCCACCTTTATGGCGATATCTTGAAAAAGCGCCCACCTATAGAACTAAGGCTCACTTCCTTTTAAAATACTCATTACACCTTTCATTTGATTTCCATATCGTACAAACACACTCTAGAGTCACCCCTGGTCCACCTTTAGGGCGTTATCTCTAAAAGGCGCCCACCTATAGAATTAAGGCTCACTCTCTTTTAAAATACTCACTAACACCTTTCATTTGATTTCCATATCGCACAAATACATTCTAGAGTCACCCCTGGTCCACCTTTATGGCGATATCCCGAAATGGCGTGCACCTATAGATCTATGGCGCACTCCCTTTTAAAATACTCTTTAATACCTTCCATGTGAAGTCATGCAAACACATTCCAGGGTAACCCTAGGTTCATTTTCCTATATGGTGAGTTTCCACTTATTTTGTCTCCAAAGTTCTCAGCTGGGTATGTAATGTTCGGTTACACGCGAACTTAGCCTTCCTTACTTGTTAACTAATTAAACTATTTTTATAAAGCCATATGTCAGTGTGTAAACACAGGGTATTATAACTTTTATTGGATAACGGTTGGTTGTGCTGGTATAAAGGAATCGAGATAGATATAGACTTCCATTTATCAAAATCATTAGTATCGAAAAACAAATTTTATTGAGCCATGTCCGTCCGGCCGTCCGTCTGTCCGTTAACACGAAAACTGAGTAAATATTGAGATGTATTCACCAAATTTGGTACAACATCTTATCTGGACCCAGAATAGATTGGTATTGAAAATGAGCGAAATCGGATGATAACCACGCCTACTCTTTATATAAATAACATTTTGGAAAACACAAAAACCTGATTATTTAGTAAATAATATACCTAGAATGTTGAAATTTGACGTGTGGACTGATATTGAGACTCTTGATAAAAAGTTTTTTGTGATAAAATCAATTTTACAAATATTATTCATCATAAATCAAAAATCGTTAAACTTATCGTAACAAAATTCGGCAGAGGTTGCCTTTACTATAAGGAATGGTTTGAAGAAAAACTTACGAAATCGGTATCTGACCACGCCCACTTTAATATAAAATATTTTTAAAAGGATCGTGGACGAATAAAATAAGCTATATATTTCCAAAAAAGAGCTTTATATCAATGGTATTTCATTTCCCAAGTGGATTTATAACAAGAAATGGTAAAAAATTCAAATCTTGAAAAATGAACGTGGCACTGCCCCTTTCTTACAATGGAGAAGAAATCGACGATAAATTTGGTGTTTAACAGGAAATATTTTCAGCAAAAATGGACTAAATCGGTTAAATCGCCTTCTTTTATATAAAAGGCTTTGTAAAAGTGCGTAGAAGCAGGTAATAAGCTATTTCTACTAAAATTTGGAAATTTTCGTTGATAACCCTGCCCTTTTTTGTACTAACGCTTTTTAGTACAATGGCACTTGTGTGTTTATGTTTATTGTTCTGTTATATCTTTATTTTAAAATAAACAGTAGGGAAATTCCCATATCTGAAGGAAAACTACATTATTACCCGCTGAAAGCAGGCCCGTCGAGAGGGGAGGAGGGGGAGGGGATGAGGGGTCATTTACCCCGGGCAGAGCAGGATAGTGCTAAAAACAGAAGACACTATTCGGATACCATTTTGGACCTAAAAGCTCGACTGACTGTAATAGCCAAGATATTCCAACATGTACGTATATTATGCTTTTTTCACTTTAGTAATCCAGTTATTTAGGTTTAAATCAAGATATGACAAATTTTTAATCGACTAAGTAAGTCAATTGTATATGACTGTTTCTCTATCATCGCTCAATGCTGAGATAATATAAAAATTGTTTTCAGTATCAGTAAAGAAGGTGGTCCTTTATAATTTCCATTTGCAAAAGGTAGGTTGCGCAGAGCCTATTCTATTCCAGAGTACAAAATCATGTCAAAATGTCGTGTCTTTTTCCTAGTATTTAGAGTTGATTTTTTATTATAATAGTAAAAAAATAACTAATAAATTTTGACTTTTATTTTAAAAGTCGTTAACGTTACGATCCCTGAAATTTAATCTTTCGTTAGGACAAGCGGGCTTCAGAACAAAATGTTAACTTTTCCAAGTAAGGGTGTTAAATCAGCTTCGGCATTTTGTCGAATTACGATATTATTAAGTCATTATTTTTGTAGCTGAAGAAGCGATAATGATATATCTCAACTTAGTTTTGATCACAATTTCTTTCCATAGTACTTTAAAACACTATATAAACTATATAAAACATTGTGTTGTTAACACATTTTTGATCTTGTTATAATAACGATAAAATACAATAAAAAATAAAAATATCTATACGTCGTTGGATTGCAGGTTCTGATGCTGCAAACGAAGAAAATTCCGTACCTGGAATTTTGGACGGCGGAAACACTATAGAAGTATTGAACGATATCGAAATACTTCAAAAATCAGAAACTGTCGACCCTAATACAACAAAATATACTAACCAAAATCAAATCACAAATCTACACGACTTTTATATCGAAACCGTAAGCAATGAAAAAATGCCTACTTCGTTTCCACGTGAATGTCATTATAAACCGTTTTCTACTACTATCTTAACCAAGGTCTTGCCCAACGGAGAGTTAATGGAGCGCGATTGGTTGGTGTGGAGTAGCAGCAAAAATGCTTTTTATTGTATACGTTTAAATGTACATGCATATGGGGTATTCCATCCCATTTCGACCAATTTTGAACCCGACCCCTTTAGAATTGGCTGAAAGTTTTTCTTCTTTTTCTAGCTTACGAAAGACGTTTTTCAGAAGTTTTTAAAACTTTTTCATCCAACTCCAAAAAAGTTATGAATTAAAAAAAAAACACCGTTTTTGTTTTCAAAATGCTATAACTTTTTCAAAAATTGGTATCTTTTTTTTTTAAAAAAATTTGTTTTTAAATGTACTTTTCGGAAAAAATTCAAAAAAATTTTTAAAGTTTTTTTTTTGTAATATAAATGTACAAATGCATATAAATATGTAAAATATAGTAATTTTGATTTTGAGAGTTTTTCCTGGCTGAAGGTCATCGGTGTTAGCCTCTGTATCCATTTTGCTTCTTTTAAACGAAAATTTGTTCAAAATAGAACCATATGTATATGTATAATTGTGCAGCCTTGTAACTCTATTAAGTACGCAAAACAAACAACAACAGCATTCAAAATGTACAGCTGGGTATGTAATATTCGGTGTTCCCCGAACTTAGGCTTCCTTACTTGTGTAATCAACTCCTTGTATTGTGTAATTATTATCATTTTATTTCTTTTGTGGGTACAACAACATTACAACAACCACATGAATTCAACTGCAAATATCTCCGGACAGAGATCAAGTTTTTCTTTTCCGCCTTCGGATTATTGTTGTCGAGGTCAATACGCGTCTTTTGACACATCTCTCTATATTTTTTTACGCGTATTAGCAGTCGACCCCTCAACTAGACTTTTACCAGAAACATTTTTGAACGAGCAAAAATTTGGTAATTCTTTACTTTAGCTCACAATTGCTTAAACTCTTCCAAAAATATCGGGAGGGCTGTCAAAATACGCGTTTTGAACCCACAACCATTGAAAATTGCTTGTCTTTCGAGAGAGTTGGAGTGTAGTGCATAATTTTAAAATAGGGGTATAGCCGTCCGCGAACGTGTTTGCGGAAATGGTCCTTCATTTCGTTGAATAAGGAGGAAAAGTCTTCATTACTTAACCGAAAATAACTTACAAATCTGCAAAATAACTTTATTAGAAGCTCATCATTTGGTGCGTTTTCTTACTTGGTGCTTGGTAGTTCCAAGGAATTGGAATGATCACGCAAATTTTTTCCATATTCGTGACACAACAATTTTGTCACCAACATTTTCGTCGTTATAAAATATGTAAATCTAAGCTAATATCCATTTTGGTATTAATAAAAAAAAAACCCTTTAAAAATGCTAAAATTTCCGCCTCAAATTGATCAGCTATTCATTTATCTGTCAAATCATCACTTTTAAGGTTGGCAACATCAATTCAACTTTAACTGAAATAACTTGTAATATCAAATAGGAGTTGAGTTTTTTTAATTACAATCCAACTTAGTTGAGTTGTGAACCGTAATAGGGACAATAATTACATAAGACTGCTCACTGATTTATTACCACGTCTATGCTGCCAGTTCAAAACGTCCTATCTAAGAAATAGTTTTATTCTTTAGTATAACGGTAGCCACTCAGTGGTCTATATGTAGCCCTCTCATAAAAGAAGCAATCTTTTGAATAAAATAATTAAAAAAAAAATAAATTTTAAGTTAAACGGTTTTATTGAAAACAATATTTAAATGAAGTAATAATAATACTAAAAGCTAGAAAATAATCAGATAGGTCCTAGGTACTAGTCATCACACTCCTCATTAATCTAGGGCGTTGATCAGACAATTAAATAAAAGCGTTGGGCGCGTGAAATTTTTAAAAATGTGAGGCGTAGCATAACCTGATTAAAGTTCAGTTGGTCTTATATATGACTATCAATAGAAATTTGACGCGTCAACGCCCTAGATTGATGAATAGTATGATGACTAGTACCTAGTAGAGATATACGCCGCCTATAAACGCCGCCGCCGCCGCCGATTTTGGTCGTTTTTCGCACGCCGCCGCCGAATGTCAAAAATATCGGGGGGTCGGCGCGGTGTCCGGCGCGGTACTATATTTTGTACTTATTTTAGGCTATATAATGCTAATTATCTACATCGAAAATGGGTTCGATGTTATAAAAATGGGTATCAAATGACTCGTGTTGCTATCAGCATTAAGAACACTAATACCAAAATAAATTTGTTTAGATCGGCTTAAAGTTATTTTCTAAAAACAACATATATTAGGTATGCATTTCAAACCCCAGAGGTTTGAATAAAAATTTAAAATATAAGATCTCTTTTAAGTGGAATTTAGTAGAAAAATAAGTGAACAATTTCTTGTCACTTTCTTACATTTTTTATTATAGTACTTAAGTAAATTGTTAAAGGTAAGGTAAAAGTATACAACAGCGGTCGACTGCAAAATCGCGTCCGAAAATATCGGGAGGGGTGTCAAACTGCGCGTCTTGAACTCGTCAACAACAATCCGAAGGTGGAAAAGAAAAACTTCAACTCTGTCAAGAGAAAGGAGTAAACCGCTGTTCTAGACATTACCAAATAAATAAAATTTCATTTTATAAGAACTAGAAGCATCCGGAAGGTGAAGCATTTGATTTTGTCATCTGGGAGGGTTTCTCTACCAAATATTGGTAATTTTTTACGACAGCATGACACTGCTAATACGCGTCCAAAAACATATCGAGAGAGGTATCAAACGGCGCGTCTTGACATCAGTATTAATAATCCGAAGGCGGAGAATAAAAATTTTATTAACTCGTTCAAAAGATATTAACGAAAAACCGAAAAAAGACCCACGACTCCCTCCGAAACCGGGGTTGAAATCCATAGTATTTTTGCGCAGAACATCTTTCTGCGTTGGCGGCCTTCGGCCACGGTGATGCACAATTTTTTTTGTGGGTACAACACAACAAAAACCACATGAAAATCGCCAACTTCAACTGCAAATATCTCCGTACAGAGATACAATTTTTCTTTTCCGCCTTCGGGTTATTGTTCTCGAGATTAATACGCGTATTTTGACACTTCTCTCGATATTTTTGGTAGCGTATTAGCAGTCGACCCCTCAACTAGACTTTTACCTTGACCAGTTATAAATAATATATTAGCAATTTGTTCCGATAGTTACTATGTAAATAACATCAGTTTTCTTTTTTGAACGAACTATTCAACTAGATGTTTTTACATAAATACACAAGTTAGTATGTATGAAAGAGTAAGCACCGATTTCAAATATTTTAGAAACTTATTTATGTATATATACCGCTGGACAGTGAATAAATCAAAATGATTCTGAATACTTTACTTTTCACAAACCATGAATGCAGCCATTTTCCTAGTTCACCAACTTCTTTGTACCACCAAATAACGAATTGAAGTGGAGGAAACCGCGGTATTTTTTATTCAAAATCTTCGGATGTAGCTATTTTCTCACATAAATTAGATGCATTTGGCAAAAAACAGAAACTTTTGGCTTTTGACATCAATTTTGGCGCCTTGTTTACAAAAATTAGGCGTGTTCTTTTTGAACCAAAAGCAAACCAATGTTGCCCGAAGCATTTTCCACTGTTCTTTCCGTTGGGTTTTGGGTAATTATCAAGTTCGAGACAACTGCTAAATGTTGGGAATATTTTAATAAAGAGTATTAAGCAAGATTTTTGTTTTGAAAAAATTACCTAAAATATGGGCCTAGAATTTACACCAAAAGCTCACTTCAGATAGGGTCCATTTATATTTGACTTTTGCGTTTCTGTAATTATCGTTAATTGGAGAAAATAAACATGATATGCAAATTAAAATATTTTTTAGAATAAAGCAGATGGAGTTAAAAATTATAAAATTTGTCATGGCTTCCAGAAATTTGAAATTTTGAATGACATCGCAGGACAAGATGTAAGTTTTTTTAATTTTTGTGTGTTGCTTATAGCAATTAAAGCGGGAGTCATTGGTGCCGTATATGGTATCTCTGTAGTCGTATCCCTAACGTAATCAGCTGTTTATCGTTACGATGGTAAACCAAAAACCAATTGGTTGGCTACGATACGGTTACGATCTTGGCGGCACCAATAATCGAAAGCATTGATTCCTATAAGGTTGGTCGAATCAGTTGTTATAAGGTTACCGATAAAGCACCAATGTCTACAGCTTAAGACGTGTGTTGTCAAAGACTGCTGTATACGCAGCGTAAGCGCCAAAACAAAGCAAAATGCAAATGTGTTCGGGCCTTTGTTTGTTAAGTTGAAGACTTTAATTTTCTATATATTGGAATTATCAATTAAATAAAATCATTTTTCTCGAAAGACAGCGTGAAAAGTTTTTAGTTTTATTATCTAAGTTTTTTATTACTTGATAATATTTTACAACAGAAGTCGCCTGCTAAAACACAACAAAAATTTACAACAAGCCCATCAAAACTTTCAATCGGTTTTTGAAAATATGATCTCTAGTACGCGAATCAAATTTTTACCGTTTAACCAATGGGTGTCAACTCTTGACAGAAGCGAAACTTCAATTTCTCGACTTCGCATTATGCATATAAAGGTCAAAGTGCACCTTTTCGACATTTTTAGACGTATTGTAGCAGGCCAACCGGTTGTTGTTCTTGTAGAATTGCAGGCCAACCGGTCGTAAAGTATTGCGGCGACTTTGACAGATAAGCGCGCTTCAATGCTTCATATTCCACAAACAGCCAGACCGGGTCTAAACAATACATTTAACACATCTGTCGAGGCAAAGGATTCAATGTAAATCCGTCATGAATGATTCAACTTCAAAGCGAAATAAAAGTTGAAGCAAATTTAAACTTTTGATGAATTCGCATTTAATTTCCCTTCCATAAATACCTTTTACAAAATATAAAATCACCGTGCTATTATACATTATGGTCGATATTTTGACACCAAACAAAATTACAACGCCATTGATGGGGTTACACCTGTTGGATGGTTCAGCGTCGAAAAGTAGCCTCTACAAATTCCAGTAATGTAAAGGAGCCTTTACATTTAAAGGGCGCCTTTACGTTGAATAATCGGCGGCATCCACTTACTAAAGAACAGTCATATAATGCCCCTATTGTAATTAAAACAACCCAACTTTAAGACAACTCAACTCCTGTTTGGTATTACGAATTGCAACTTATTTCAGTTGAAGTTGAATTGATGTTGTCTACCTGAAAAAGTGATGATTTGACAGATAAATGAACAGCTGATCAATTTGTGGCTGAAATGTAAGCAATTGCAAGTGATTTTTTATTAATAGCAAAATGGATATTAGCATATAATTATTTTGTGACGAAAATGTTGGTGACATGTTGCGATTAAGAAAAAATTTACGTGATCACTCCAATCCCTTGGAATTACCAAGTACCAAGTAAGAAAACGTTTAAATGGCAATTGATGAGCTTCTAATGTAGTTATTTTCGGTTAAGTAAGGAATCATTTTGCTCCTTACTAAACGAAATGAATGGCCATTTCTGCAATCGCGTTATGCACTACACTCCGATTCCTTGCTGGCGGCAGCTATCAAAAATTCTGTGGAAATGATTTTAGTGTTGGACCGGCACAACCTACAACATCTAAAGTTATTAGAGATGTATTAGATATTATTGAGGAGCATATTTGTGCGAAGTGGATTAAAACCCAAATGACTGCAGAGTAGCAAAGCGGTTCAAAAATCGCGTTTTCCTCTAAAACAGGATTCCCAGGAGTAGTTGGTTGTATCGATGGGACTCACGTTTGCATAATTTCACTTATTTTGGCTGCATCCGAACTGCGGCTGGCCTCGTCCGACTTCGGGATGTTGCTCCATAAGGTCAATAAGATTTTCAATGCAATCTTTCGTTGAAGCTTTGTGTTTACTATAAACGTGCACAGAACTGCTGATTATAAAATTTGTTTAAATTAATTTTACAAGGCCTAAAAACCCGATTTCCATTTTTTATAATATTCTTTCCAAACAACTTCAAAATTTTCTGAGACAATCATTAATCAGTTGTTAGATTTTGATGCCTTTGACAACTACACCAACACAAGGAAGTAAACGGTAATGCCACAAACAGTTGTTAGAATAGACAACTCAACCGACATTTTTTTTGACAGGTGAGTTGTAATCATCTGTAATACCAAATTGCGAAATTTGAACCCAATGAGAGTTGAGTTGTATACCGTAATAGGGGCATAAATTTCAGTGAGATTTATCGATTATCTGAGAGCTATCACATCCCTACAAATATAATTTAACTTGTAAATCCAAATACTGTAAGTCCCTTGCGCATATAATTTACAGTTCAGTTGTGGGAATAAAAGTAAGTTTTCGGTAAGAGATTTGTTGAGGGGTCGACTGCTAATACGCGTCAAAAATATCGAGCGAAGTGTCAAAAGACGCGTATTAATCTCGAGAACAATAATACGAAGGCGAAAAAGAAAAATTTTATCTCTGTCCGGAGATATGGTAGTAGTGCTGTTTAGGGGCCCCACCCTAAAGTTGGGCCAAGAGTTTCGAGTGAGGTACCAAAATACTCGTATTAATCTCGAGAACAATAATCCGAAGGCGGAAAAGAAAAATTTTATCTCTGTCCGGATATATTTGCAGTTGAAGTTGGTGATTTTCATGTGATTGTTGTAATTGTACCCACAAAAAAAATTGTGAACGCAGGACATCACCGTGGCGGTAGCTACTAATACGCGTCCAAAAATATCGAGAGAGGTGTCAAACGACGCGCCTTGAATTCGGTATTAATAATCCGAAGCCGGAAAATAAAAATTTTAACTCGTTCAAAAGATATTAACGAAAAACCGAAAAAAGACTCGCGGGTCCCTCCCAAACTGGGGGTGAAATCCATAGTATTTTTGCGCAGAACATCTTTCTGCGTTGGCGGCCTTCGGCCGCGCTTATAAAAAATAACCCTGGGCTACGCCATACCAAGTCCGGGTGTGTGGTATAACCGTGGCTACCGCCACGGTGAAGTCCTTCTGCGTTCACAATTTTTTTTTTGGGTACGATTACAACAATCACATGAAAATCGCCAACTTCAACTGCAAATATCTCCGGACAGGGATAAAATTTTTATTTTCCGGCTTCGGATTATTGTTCTCGAGATTAATACGCGTCTTTCGACACCTCTCGATATTTTTGGACGCGTATTAGCAGTGTCATGCTGTCATATAGAATTACCCAGAAAGCGTTTATTATGTGAAAATGCATAAAAGCTAACTAATTTGTTCTTAAATTTTATGCATTTTCTTTCTGCTTTATCGTCCTGTAACTTACAGATCGAAAAGGCAGTGAAGGATTACATAATCAAACTACAAATTGCAAGTAGCCGACGTAAAAGCAGTGTTTGGCAATTTTTTGGAACGTTAGAAGAGGCTCAAGTTGGAAAAACTATTGAAAAAGAAAAAGTTTTTTGCAACCTTTGTCTAACAAAACAGAAAAATGAGGATTCATCCATAATTTTTTCTTGGTAAGTTTTGAGCCTAGTACTTTTTCTATTTCACAAGTAACAAATATTTTAGTTCCAAGATCCAGTCATATAGCAAAAACGTTTCTACAGGGAATCTAACGAGGCACTTAAAAAATGAACGCAATATTCGTGATTTCGACGCTGAAAGTAGTTCAAACTTTTTTAAAAAATGTCCTAAAAAATTTTCAACGAATTCCAAATGGCTATTGGGAAGAGACTTGGCATTGTGGATGGCACGAGATTTAGTACCGTTCCATAAAATTTCCAATAATGGAATAAAAGACTTCCTAAAAAAATACAAAGTTGTATTAGCTGATGGTGATATACCACATTTCAAAACCATTTCAACAACAGCGTTAGATGATGTTTATGAATGCGTGTTAAACACAGTTCGACAAAAAATCTCTGGCCAGGAACATTTTGCACTAACATTTGATTTGTGGACTGATAATTTTCGAAGAAGAAATTATATTACATTTACTTTTCATTATCTCGACAAAAATTTCCTGTTGGAAAATCTCACCTTGGAAACAAAATACATTTCAAAGTCTCACACTGGCAATAACATTTTAACAGAACTTGACCAAGTAACAGATTTTTTCAAATTAAAGCTGGGAACCAATTTTGTTGTCACTGATCAAGGTAGTAACATTAAAAAAAGCCATTGATTTAGGGTGCATTAACAACCATTTCTGCCTTGGCCATGGGCTACATAATTTGCTTACTATAGATGGCTATAATTCCATCCCTGAAGTAAGCAACTTAATTGCGAAGTGCAAAAGTATTGCAAGGGCCCTTCGTTTTAAAACAGATGTTTTAAGATGCCAAGCTGATACAATACAAAACGAAATTTTAGCAAATATTGACAACTTGGAGGAACTCCTTGCTTCCGAAGACTTGTGTTGGGTCGACTACGATGACGGATTTGGTCCACTAGACGATGTTCCGTTAGAAACGTATAAGCACATCAACAATCCTAATGACTTACATGGTAGTTTGATGGGCAAAAGAAATGTCACTCTAAAAAACGCGGTCGCAACAAGATGGCACAGCGTTCTGTCAATGCTTGATAATCTTGGGTCTCAAAGAGCCGCAATAAATAAATTGCTGAAAAACTGTAATAAAACTGACTTGATTTTACTAGAAGCTGAAGCACAGCTTATGTACAAGTTGAAGGACTTTTTACAAAAATTCAAAGATGCTGTGAACATTTTGTCTGGCGATTCATATCCATCTATTTCTCTTGCATTAATTATTTGAACGGAGATAGTGACGATATTATCTGAGAACGTCGACATTGATTTGGATGAGAATAATGCAAACTTTTCACAGTTGAATTTAATTCGAAAAATTAAAAATGATATAAGAAGCAAACTGACTATAGATTTCCAATAAATGATATATTAGTGTGCGCAGCGCTACTGGATCCGCGCTTCAACACACTGGATTTTGTCACGGACTACTGCAACGACAGAAATATTACGAAAGTAAATTTTTTAATTAAAATGTATAAATCCCTTATTGGTGACTCAAAAAATACCGAAGGTAATAATGATAAAGATATTTCTCCACCTTCCTCTAAAATATTGAAGCGTGCGCAGAGATATTCCACAAATTCAAAAAATATGAATTTATCAGCAGAATGCCATTTGCTGTTGAGTTTGTCATCAAACCAAAATGTTTTAAATTTCTGGAGGGAAAGGCTGCTGCAATGCCACTATTATCTAAGTTGGCACAAAAAGTTTTATGTATTCCGGCAACGAGTACACCCAGTGAGCGGGTTTTTTCTATTGCTGGCCTTACTATTACAAATAAACGGTCACAGCTCAGCACAACGTAAACAAAATTATTTTTATTCACAATAACTATGAATCTTGCAAAGAAAATTTCAAATAGGTATTTTTTATATGAATACTGGAAGTATATTTTTAGTAGCCTAAAATATAGACATAAAATAGCTGTTCTTACAAGATGTATCTGAATAAAAACGTCATTATACAATAAATATATTCATTTTAATCTTTAAATTCAGGAAGTGTTAAATCTAAGCATTTGGGAGAAATTTGCTGGATATAAATTTAAGAACCATAAATTTTTCAAAATTTCTGTAAGGTCAGAGAGTAATTGAAAAAGCTTGTGGAGATCAAAATTTATTTACCAAGTACGACGGCGTGAGCCGGCGCGCCGACTTCGCCGCCGCCGCCGATAAAGTAATCGGCGTAAACCTCTAGTACCTAGGACCTGCCTGATAATTTTCTAGCTTTTAGTATTATTATTACTTCATGTAATTATTGTTTTCAATAAAACCCGTTAACTTAAAAATGTGTTTTAATTATTTTATTTTCAAGTTTTTAGTCTTTATTTAATTACCTATTATTCCTTATTCTATTTAGTTTATGACTCATTATTACAAGGACTCTTTCCTGACAATTTATTACAATATAAGTCCTCAATACATAATCTTTCCAAAGATTTTACTCGACTCTGCGCCACGTATGTTTGTCCCTCCTCCAACTCCAAAATATTTTGATGTCACTTCTTTATTTCTTTATTTAATTATGAGTCTTTGGAATATAATCCTTACAGACTATGTACTTAACTAATTTTGTTACATACTAATTTTGTGTATAAATCGAACTACTTATAGGGTTAAGCATCGCGAAAAAAACATTAATTGGCATCGAAAAATCCAAAGTGATAGCATCACTTAGTGAATTAAACTCCCTTAAAGCGCGATTTACGGGAGCATTACGAGCATATAGCGTTCTCGTATTAACCCCATAGAAAGGAGACATATTATAAGTATGGACAGTCAATTAGGCCCTTGACAATTTTGAAAGTAAAGGACAAGGAGAGTATAGATCTTCGACTCTCCAAGGATTTGAGACCTAACTATAAGATGGTATGGGCTCCTCAAAATTTAACGTCCAAAGAGCATACTTAAGAAAGCGTTTTTGTATTCTCTCTAGTCTATTTATAGCTGCCAGAGTACTAGGTCTCCAAATGAAGACAGCATATTCTAAATGAGACCTGACAAAAGAAGTATAGAGAGCTTTAAAAGTATAAGGGTCACAGAACTTCGCGGAATTGCGACTAACAAAATCCAGCATTGAGTAAGATTTAGAGTTAACGTGGCAAATATGATTATTGAAGGAAAACTTGCTATCAAATATAACCCCAAGGTCCTTAATCTCACTAAGACATTGAAGTTCACAATTAGAAATACTATATTTTGAGCGAAGTATATTGGATGACTTAGAATAGGTCACATGAAAGCATTTAGATGCATTTAAGGACAGATGAGACTTGAGACACCACAGTCAGGCGACTTAATAATTGAAAACAATTTTAGGTCATCAGCGTAAAGGAGACATTTAGCAAATGTAAAGCAATTGCTAATGTCATTAATAAAAAGATTAAATAATAATGGACCTAGCATACTCCCCTGTGGTACCCCTGAAGAGGCAATAAAGGGAATAGAAGACTCCCCATCAACAGTGACAACACTCCGCCTGCTGGATAAATATGAACTTAACCATAACAGAAAGGAAGAATGAAAACCAAGGCATCCTAGGTTTTAATTAGGACTCTATGGGAGACCCTATCAAAGGCTTTTGAAAAGTCAGTATAGGTACAATCTACCTGCGAGCCAGGTGAAAAAGACTCAATGCAATACTCACTGAAAACAGCAAGATTAGAAATCGTCGACCTCTCCGCAACGAAACAATGCTGATAAGGAGAAATAAGGGACTTAACCGCAAAGCTCAACTTAGCATAGACTGCATGCTCAAAAATTTTGGAAACAGTGGTCAGTTTGGATATGGGTCTGTAGTTACGCACATCATTTTTGTTGCCACTCTTGAAGATAGGCGTTATAGACGTAAACTTCCAATCATCAATAAAATTCCCAGAGGAGAGTGATTTGTTGAAAATAAGGTGGAGAGGATAAACCAGGGCCGAACAATTTTTCAATAAGATGGGAGAAAACCCGTCTAAATCTGTTTGAGAAGAAAACTTAAGATTATTAATAGCCCCACTAATATCATCAGAAGAAAGATGTAGAGCTCCGAAATTTAAGGCAGAGTTCAGACTATTCGAAAAATCGAGCAGTTGATAACTATCATCCACAGAAAAACTGGATTGAAAAAAATCAGCAAATAAGTTAGCAGCCTCATTTGGAGTTTTCGCCGAGTTATCATCCAGGAAAACTCCGGTAGGCACACTAGCGGAACACTTTTTGTCCTTAGATATTTCCAAAACCTTTTTGGATTCGATTTGATGTTACCCTCCATATACTCAGAATAAAGAGTTTTATTCAAAATATTAAAATCCTTTAAGTACGACTTATATTTACGGAAGAACATGTTATTCTTATTCTTTTGAAATTTTTTTAAGAATTTGTTTTTAAGATTCTTGAGTTTTTTTAATTCCTTAGTGTACCAAGGTAATTTGTACGCTCTTTTTACCCGCAAGGGAATTGTATCCAAACATTGGGTGAAGAAAATAGACTTAAAAGTGGAAAAGCTAACAGAAGAATCAAGCCCCCCAAGTAGCTCCTCCCAATTTATTTCAAGTAAAAAATCATTGAGACTTGCAAAGTCATACAAAGAATAATTAAAGATTAATCTACTGTCAGTAGTAACCGGACGAAAATGATAAAATCCAATAATCTATTTAGAGTATTAAGATACTTATTAATTTGAATTAAGTTAAGACTAAGTACATTATCGATAAAATACAACTCCTCATTTGAGATGACATTATTGGGCGTGAGACTGTATTTATTAGAAATGCTGGTTGATCAATTAATGTTAGAGAGATTAAAATCGCCAAGCACGCAGAGATGGTGCTCTTTAACGTTGTTTAGGGCTAATGATGCAATGTTGTCTGCGTGGGCCTTGTATAACTCAAAAGAGCTGCCCGGTGGCACGTACGACACGAGAATATATAAAGAGCCTTGCGGTGTGGAACCGCTAACACATACACAAATCTGATCCAGTAAAGAGTCACCATTCGAAAGTGGGACTAAAGACGCTTGCAATTAACGCTTCATGGCGATAAGAACACCACCTCCTCGAAGGCAGCCAGTTTTTTCAGCATCACGATCTTTACGAAATACTGTAAACAAATTTGAGTTGAAGAGTTCACCATCAAAAAAGTTCTTGTTTAACCATGTTTCACCGAAAGAAAGATGTCGTAATTCATTTGCTCACTAAAGTGTGCACCAATTCAGACTTGGTTCTCATACCAGATACATTATGAAAGTAAATTTTCAGCTCACTATTATTGTTTATGTGTAATCGAGTACTACTTGCTACGCCCGTAATAGTTTTCGTCGACCCTTCCGAAAAATCTGAAAAGGCTTTGGCCAGATATCCGAGCATAATAATTTTTCATAAGAGGACTCAGGAACTCCTAATTTAAAATTAATCCTATTCAGCGATTGAGTTGAGACGTCTTTTTTTATCAGTTTAGAGCATGAAAGTAGAGTTCTATCTAAATCAATTTGTTTATCCACATAATTTTTTATATCATCCTCCGATACGGATGGTGAAAAAGAAGCCAAATGGAGCCATTTGTAGCGGTCAGCGACATTCAGATCAGTATTGTCATTGGTTCCTCTTATGCGAATATTATTATTATTATTTTGACGTTTATGCGACAGCTTTACCCCTTGTGCATTGTCAGCAACATTATTAGGCATAACAGTAGGCATATGAGAGGAAGCAGCAGCTTCAGATGCTGACACCGCAGTCACTGCAGCCGTAGTAGTAGTAGTAGCACGAGCATTTTTATTATTGTTTCTGGCCCTTTTTATTCGTCACCTTCACCCACCCCACTGATCATTATCAATGACATTGTTAGTGATACTAGTGTTAACAATTGGCGAAGGAGAAGCAGAAGCTTCGGATACTGGCGCCGCAGTCACTGCAGCCGTAGTTTTAACAGTAGCGCAAGCATTAGCTTTACCAAACATTATCGAAAAGTAAAGATGTTGTTTTGAAAAGATTGAAGAGCCGAATTTATTTTGGCAGATTCCAGCACTAGCTTATTGTTTGCAGCATTAAGCTCAGTCACCAAATATAACACACTAGCATTTTCGGTTTGAAGAGATGTTATTAGATCAAATAGAGAGTTTAATGTTGTTTGATTGCTCTCTGCATTAATAAGAGAAATATCACTATGCTTTGAAGAATCATTCGACTTTTGAGAAACAGAAGAAGAAGAACAGGTGATGACGGCAGATGGTGTCTCCTTTGCAGTAGGTGGGGGAGGTGAACGGAGGGAAGTCCGACGCTGAGCAGCGCAAACATCGCAGACAAAACATTGACCAGCACTTTGCAAAAAATCGACATCAGCCGGAAAGATACCAACACAAGTAACGTGGAAGAGATCGCTGCACTTTGCACACTGCACTTTCTGCTCTCTCGGGAGAGCACCGGACTGTATATAATATTTGGTCCAAATATGAGCCAAATCGGACCACAAATATGATTTTTGTGAAAATCTCGATCCTTGCGCCACCTAGCGGAGATTTTTTTCATAGGTCGCTTTCTATTTTTAAGAAAACTGCCTCAAACTTAATTCGATCTCTAATCGCTGATTATTGGGCTAATAACTTAATTTTGTAGAAAAAATTACAAAAGCTCGTTACATAAAAGAAGATTTGACAGAAGCGCTTAATGTTGTCACTAATGAAAAAAATAAAAAACAAAAATAAAAAAAAATTTTTTTTAGTAATAATAAATAAAATAAATTTTTAGAAAAGTAACAAGTTACATCAATTGAATAAATTTTATTTTATTGTTTATTTTTGTTTTAAACCTTTTTCATTTAAAGTTACTTATTTCATATCAAAATGTCTAAAGTTCTAAGAAATCTTAGATTTAATAAAAAAATACAAAACAAACAAAAAATCAAAAAGAAAATAACAACAAAAAAATAAAAATAAAAAGTTTTTGAAAAGTGCGTACATTAAACTAATTTTTTTTACTTATTTATTTTGGTCTTGAAACTCTTTCTTTTATAAATAAAATAACAACAAAAAAAAATAGTTTAAATTTTAAATTTCTGAATATGAATTTCAGTAAATGAATTTTTTTAGGAATTTGCCCTTGCTATTTTTTCCATAAAATTAGAGTTTAACTAAATACCACGAAATTAGGGACGCTTTACCACGGAATTAGGTACATCAGAAAATTTTTGCCACGAAATTAGGTACATTTGAGGTACTCATACATTTTGATTTATATAAATTTAAACATTTGTTAGTTTTGTTTGAAGGTAGGTAGAAACTTATCTTAACTGATCAACTAAATGGGAAAAATTTACTTTTTTAGTTTTCCTTCATTTGTTTTAACGCAAGAGAGGTAGAAAGTCAGAAAAATCCTTAGTAACACGAAATTAGGGACATTTACCTTATACGACTAAGAAATTTTGTGAAAAAAGTTCACCATTCACTAAAAAAACTTTTCTGAGAATGCTATTATCTATATTTTTATAGCCAACAAAATTTTTTGATTTTTATACTCAGCTGAGCAGAGCTCACAGAGTATATTAATTTTGTTCGCACAACGGTACCCTGTAACGGCATAAACTAATCGAGATATATATAGACTTCTATATATCAAAATGATCTGGGCGAAAAAATAAATTCATTTAGCCATGTCCGTCCGTCCGTCTGTCCGTAAACACGAAATCTTGAGTACATTTTAAGGTATCTTGATGAAATTTAGTATGTACGTTCCTGGGCATTCATCTCAGGTCGTTATTTAAAATGAACGAAATCGGACTATAACCACGCCCATTTTTTCGATATCGAAAATTTAGAAAAACCAAAAAACTGCCATAATTCATTATACCAAGGACGGTAATTTAAAAGTTTTGCAAACTCTAATTTGCCAGTCGTTGAAGATATCATGTCGAAATTTGGCAGGAACGTTACTCCTATTACTAAATGTATCTTAAATAAAAATTAGCAAACGCGGACGACAAACACGCCCACCTTTAAAAAAAAAAATTTAAGTCAAATTTTAACAAAAAATATAATATATTTACAGT